>NW_010511165.1:223242-278297 GCF_000687285.1 Phaethon lepturus | reverse complement strand
TGGTCAGAGCTGTATCAGCTCACAGAAAAGTTATATGAAACTGTAAATCCCAGCTCACATTGGGGTACAAATTTGGCAGGAGACAACAATCCTTGACCCACAGTGGGGCAGCAGCTAACATGAGCTACTCCCTAACAGCTTGTCTTTTTGAGAAACAGAATCTCCTGGATGGTCAATTTACTGTTGCCAGCCCTGTAACTACTGTTAAAGGTAGCTGTTACAAGCTCGTCCTCTAATTTGAGAGAGAAGGTGTCACACCTTTGGAAGCCTACTGACACACAGCATTAAATGTGTCTGTAGAAGACCCAGCTCCCTAGGGAGCTCCCTAGGGTCTTCATCAGCAGCCTTAAGCAGATTAGAAAGACAGCCTGACCGTGCTATGGATAAACCACTTACCTCAAATTTTTATTCCTTTTGCTAAGAGAACCAAAAACCTTTTGCTGAACTAGGTAAGCAAACATGAAATGGTTAGATAAACCTCCACAGTCTGGTAGGGGACAGAAATCCTTTGCATTTTCTCCCTCCTTACATTCATTGCTTCTAGCATATGTGACTTTTTTCTAGATGAACAATTTTTTTCCTTGACAGAAAACTCTCCAGAAGAGTGTGTTCATATATGAAAAACTGTCCTAAATGGAAGTGATTTCGACTCTTACTCTTTCAGTGAATTCTCCCCTTCTCCAGCCCACTGTTTTCTGATTGCTTCAATGTATGAATATGGAAATTAGTGACTTTGCTTCACTTTAAATAGCACCGTAATAGCACAAAAGGCGGCCAACCATTCTACTCAGTTTTGAGATTCATTAACAGACAGATCTTACATTTCTAAATAAACTAAGTAGAAGGCATTAGATGTTAGTTGTTTTCCCTTTTAATGACAAATATAGTTATTTTACATAGAATAGAACTGGATAATATAAAACCTCCAGGCTCACAGAGAAGGAAACTATTAATTGCCCCCAAAATTGTGCTTCTCCAGGGGTCTGATGATTACAATTACTGTTTGGGTGTTTTGTGCACCTTTCTTTCCATCCTTAGTCAACAAGACACTGTATTTGATGGGACTGTTGATTCAGGTACAACAATTTCTACCTGTACTATATTCATTTGCCTCATGATATATTAATTGTGTTTAAGAATGCAGATGATTAAAGTCAGATTTTTTTTTTTCCAGAAAAGAACTGGCCACTCATTGCAAATATTCTGTCTTATTCCATCATTTCAAAGATAAACATTTTCCTCTCTTCAGAGGCCAGAGAAAAACTTATGGAATAAGCTATCCTGTAAATTTCATTTTAAGTTAATTGAAACATAAAGTGATAAAATTACAGAATACGTCAACCTCTGTCAAGTCTTTAATGGACATGGGTGAACTGAAATCCAGGACACGGTCAAATCTGGACTGTTTTTAGTAAGAAAGAGAAAAGAAGCAGATCTCTGATAAATATACAGCAACCACTTTCAATCCAAATGTTGAAACTCCAGAACTCCAATAGTCAGTAGAGAGTCTTTCCTGAAGTCTTTTCTTGACCATGTCAAAAAGAGTATTTCTTAGGGGTTTTACTGCACCCAAGAAAAATTGTAAAAGTGTGGCAGCTATCCTACAAAGAAGAATTTTCATTCTGAGAAGTATGGCAAATTAACAAGCAACTGGAAAAACTTTGGCTATTACTGGAAATTTTAGGCAATCTCTAAATGTAGGCATCACCATACGTGCACACTCTAATAGACGCATACATGTGCTCATTTCTATATACATCCAGTTCTGTTCTCTGTTATAAATCAAAGTCAATACCCAACTGCGAAATGTGAATCAGGAGAGATTTTTGGCCCACTGCCTCTTTGGGTCATCTCATTCTCTTACATAACCTATTTCTGTGACACTTAGCTAGACCTTCACTGTTCAGTAACTTATGAACACCTTTTTAATTAAAAGCTTGAACCCTACTTTATACTCATTAATCATATTAGATTGCAGTGTTGATATAATGGGCATAGTTCACCCCCCAGACACATTAACAGAAGTTTTATTGAGGTGCAGGGTTAAGATGTGTGAGGATTTAAAGATGAATTTTTTCCCCTGATGTGCTCTGCTTCTGCATGACTCACTTAATTCCATATGTGGCACAACCTCTTTTCCTTAGGATGCACTTTTGGTCCATATGATAGCACTACATGAGAGAAGTTCGACTAACAGGAACAAACCAGCAAGACATGAGCCTCACCTCTGTGTGCTGAGAATCTCTTTCCTTCAAGTCTGACATGAAACCATCTCCTTAGCTTGGTTAGACAGTGCTCGAACTCACCCTGGTACACAAGTAGTACAAAGTCAGGGTACAACTCAGGCCTTACTTCACACCTGCAAGTACACAAATCTCCGTGACTTACGCTGCAATATTTCTCCTCCATTTGCTAAATAACACATGCTGCATATATGGATGGGTACTACTTATCCATAGCAAACATGGCTCCTTCAGTGAGTGTCCTTTTTCCGCAAAAATCAATAGTAAAACTTCAGGTGAATTCAATGGTAGCAGGACTGGGTCTAACAAGTCTGGCTTTTATAACAAATACAAGCCTCGGCCTCTGCTGGTATAAATCAACATAAGTCCCCACTAGAGCTAGGCTAATTTACACCAGAGCAGGATCTAACTTTACATATTCTTTTCTTTTTGCTCTGTCTGACTGGCAAGAACCCAACAGCAAAGCTTTTTGTGCATTTGTTTCACTTTGTGTAAGGTCAGCTAAGGTTTTATGTAAAACAGATGGGCAAACTTAAAAATGATTTTTCACATCGCACTGAAAACCAGTAAAAAAGCAAAAGGGGGAAAATTACTCTTTCTGTTCTTTCAAAGGTTGTTGCAATGACCTTTATTTTACCCAATGCCTCAATTTTAAAAAAGCAAAACAAAACCCTGTTTTTATTACAGTGAAGTTGTTTTCTCTGCTATTCATAGAGGTCTTAAAGAGGATCAGCAAGAAAAAGAAAAATCCCAGTGGTTTATTGGCAGTTTTAAAATGGGAATATAGTGCCCAAGTTATAAAATAAGGACTATATTTAAACATCCAACTTATTCTGCTACATTTTTCTTCTCACAAGCCTGTAATTTCATGGTAACTAATGTTGTGGGCCTGAAACAGTATGCAGACATACAGGTTACCAGCCTTGTACAGGTTACAACAATTTTAAATAGCCTGTCCTTTTCTTCTTTTAAAAAAAAAAAATTACACAAATGGGATTTTATGATTATAGAACTTTTAATTCTAAGGCACACAAAACAGAAGTTTATAAGGCTTCTGTGGCTGTTCTGATTGCTGAAGCAGGGTGGATTTTCCAATGAATCAAGTTCTTAGTCTCTAATTAGGACTGGTATATTTACATATTTCCATTTGTTTAAATGACTGTAGGCTGCAATATGTTATCCATACTTCTGAAGTATCCCTTCAAAGCCAAGGGAAAAGCTAAGAAGTCAGCTTGTGCAATCTGTGGATGTATCCTTGTGCCCTTCCCCTTGAACCTTGGCTCTGGGTGCTATAGTCAAGAGGGATATAGACTGGGTGGAGAGCGCCTAAAAAAAAGAGGTTCAGAGGAGAACAGTGATTTCAAACAAAGTACTGTAAAACATGATCTGTAGGGGATTGACAATAAAGAAGAATGGAATGACAGGAAATGTAAGAACAGTCTTCAAGTACATGGAAAGATATTGGGAAAAGGAAGTTTATAACTTGTTACACATGTTGGTAATGAATAGAAGTAAAAAAACAGGACTTACATTTTAGAAGAATTCCTACTAGGAGAAAAAATTGCAAATGTTAGAGAGAGGGACTCACTGAGAAAGCCAGGCTCATGACCTTCTGATGCCACCAAAGTCTCTTTAAGGACAGATTTGACAAACATCTGGTAGGAGTGACATGAGCACAGGTTGGTTCTGTCTGGGGCGTGGGGAATAGACTAAGCTAACCTCACAAGGCCTTTCCAGCCTTATGATTCTGTAAGTAAGGTTGAATGCATACATGTTTACAATATTCAGATCCTGCACCTATTTGCAAAAATGTATGTCTGTATCATGAGGGTTTTATGACTTCAGAAGAGTTTTGAATGGACTATGGTGCTATCAGGAAGCCTGTCCAGGTGTTGACTTAATACTATACATAATGACCAAAATAAACTTTTGGTTATGCATATATATGTATTTCACAAAAGTTCTGAAGCTTAAAAAAAAATTAAAAGTGTTAGCGAATTGCTGCCATATTACCAAATATTTATTTAGTTGTGCAATTTTTCAACTATGTCAAAGTAAATCATGTATTTTCAAACAAAATTATTATGTGACTGCTTTGGCAGGCCAGATAGATACCCATATTTCATCTAGTTCTGTACTTGCCGAATACTGTTTAACCAGTTCAGACATTCATGTCATTTTTAGTCTGGGACTAGCTATATGTTATCTTAGCCTGATGGATCAACTGACCATGTATTTATTTGCAATCTAGTGCTAAAAAAAAAAAAAAAAAAAAAAAAAACACACCTTAGACAGAAGTTGAGACAAATTGATAGCATTAGTGTTTAATTCATTGAACTCTACGGGAAGATAAGACTCTCAGAATGAAGGAAGCCAAGCTGACCATGTAACTTGAAACTGGCTTGATTACAATTACTTGGGGGGAAAAAAAACAGGAGAAACCATATATTTGAGCTTCAGGGTTTTTTTCAGAACAGAAATGTGACAGTCATTTAAAATGGAAAAAAATGAAGACAGTTTTCATTTTAGTTTACATTCAGACATTTCAGAAGACAAATAGTCTTTAAACTTTCCAAAATGCTTGAGGTACTTCAAAATTAAAATACTTTGATGTACTTAGACAAATTGAGTCCAGGATGCTTCTGCAAGAGCAGGAGAAGTAATAAAGCTGATGACTGCTTGCAACAGTTAAATGTTTAGTCTACGAGTTTAACAATGGTTCTGGAAACCAAAGCGAGAATGATTTTTATTGCAGATGGCCATGATGGTTTAAGTTAGGAGTGAAGTTGGCACTTCGACATGCTTATGAAACTGAACATTTGACTACTTTCATACATTACTGAAATAAAGATAACAACTTTAAGCACAAATAATTTGAATTGATGTTTTGGCACTTTACAAAGGAATTAAGATGAACTTTTTTTTTTTTTAAATGACTTATTGCATTCTGAACATACTGTAGCTCTAGCTATCTCAATCTGATATCTGCATTTATTTGATGACCTTGCCTACAGATTCAATCCAAAATATCTGTTACTAAAGCAGTCCACAGGACTCAGGAGAATGCTACTTTCATGAATCATCTTTGGTGTGCACAGATGAGAAAAAGTCTGTGGGCAGGTTTTATCTGCCTTGAAAAGGCAGATACCCTTGAAAGGCCAGATAAACTAAGCATGAAGAAGAGTATATTAGTGAATACTCATACTTATTTCCCCTATGAATTTAAAGAAACTTAAAAAAAAATGTTAATTTAATCACTAATTTTTACTTATTGCCTGCCACCTTAGTATTTCATCATTTAGAAAGAGTTTGCTAGTAGAAGAAAAAGCTCAGCATTACTTACAATGGTTTAAATTTTCCAAGAGCAAAGCAATCGTATCATTTGTCTGAACAAATGGAAATAACTGATTTCTTACACAGGAAGCGAAGAAAACTGACAAACATGAAAGGACACTCCCTGTTAATTTAAAAACTATTTCTACATATATACTCTGTAAGGCTCCAATTACAGCTATGTAGAATGATTGTCCCAGGTGTTGAAAAACAAATGGTCTTGTCCTTCCAAAAATCATGAATAGCACATTTAAAGAACTTTATTTTTTAAATAATAAACTTTTTACTTGCCTTTGGCTTTCAAGCTTTTAGCATGCACTTGGGTGACATTTGCATGCTTTTCTATTCAGCTAAAAGAAAAATAAATTAATTTTTTAATATGATGCTCAGGAGTCTCACATAATCACATTACCCCAGGAAATGGGACTTGAGGAAACTTTTGATAAAAGCATGAAAGTAGTTAACTATAAAATAGTAGTGTATTATGTGTGTTTTAAAACAGAAGTCCCTACTGATTTTAGGACAACAGAAGGTTGCCAGACTGAAAATAAGCCTTTCTCAATTGTGCATTTATGAAATCAAACAGGTGCTGTGTCTAAAAAGTCCGAGATTCTCCTGATACAGAGATCTTCCGACAATGAGTAACTAGTCTGTGCTCCAGATAGATAATTGTCATTTTTTGGTGAGAAACGAACAAAAAAAGCCCATGAAGATATTCATGATGAGGAATTATCTGTATCTTGCTAGTCTTCAATGAGGAAACACACAGACATTATTTCACCTCTAGACCTCCAAAAGAAAGGGGAGCAGCAGCAACCAAAGAAAGGATTGAGGGCAGGGGGGCGAGCACAAGGGGAGAAAAAAGTACAAATCAAACCATGGTGCTGGCAGCACATGAACCTTCCAGGCTGAGTGCATCTCACTGAAAAAATAATCCTGTCTAGTGAATTACATCAATTCAGACTTCTGTCTTAATTATTTTCACCAACTAATAAAGATTTATGCTGCTGAGGTCAGTAATGTAACAAACAAGTATATAAGAGAGAAATTACTTAAAAGAAGAAAGACTGAAACATTATTCTATAACTGCTCAGAATATTAAATTACTGAATACCTTGAGTTTGTGAAGTTGGCAAGCATCTCAACTCTCTACAGGTCTAAGGTTTATCCAGCTAGTAATGGTTTGCAACAGTTGGTTTCTCTTGATCTGATCTTGGCTCATGCACATGAGGAGCTGCTGTCATTAAGTATGAAGATTCTTTTTTGCTCCCACAGACTGAAATGACTGATGAAATAAATAGGTTGCAGAAATTTTGGCTGCCAGCTGAAGGAAGCAAAAGACACCACTCCTACAGCAATGGGATTTAATTTTGCATGACATATTTCCCCCAAACAGTGCACATTTGAAAGACTTTGAGATACAAACACAATTAACAACGATGTTTTCCATATCCTCTAGTTTTCTCAAGTAGAAGACTAATGAGTAACATAAAGGTTTTGACAAAAAGTAACTACATACCAAAGGCCTTAAGGAGTCCTCATTCACTCAATGACAGGTAATTCCAGTGAGGGAGCATTACCTGCCCACATGCGTTACACAGCCCAAAATTTAGAAGGCGTCTTATTTCAGATTACAAACCATTTAAACCCCAACACACGGTACACATCAGTATGAATTTATTCTACCAGGTAGAAATTTCAAGTAAGGCTCATAGCCAAGCACTATAAACAAATGCATTGTTCCATACAATCAAGGGGTGGGACTTAGGATCTAACCACATACCAGTAGTAGTTTGATCTGAAACTTAAGTTAATGCTGGTGCTTTGTGTTGAGGTGAGTTTCTGATCACACAGAAGTTACTCTTTAAGCAACCCCTTTCCCCACTGGTTTGGTGAACTGGACCTACCCTCTGGAGGCTGTGATTATTGATTTTGGGGCTTTTCATTCCCAGGCATTCTCCAATGTCCCTGTAGACTAGAGGGCTCCACTTTTGCACCAGTTCATTTCAAGACCTTTAGGACACATTGAAATTTTGGCCTATAAAACAGCTGGAATAGATCTAATCCAAACAACTAAAGGGACAACAGTGTCAGGGATACCTGAAGTGAATGTTTACAGAGTCCTTTGGTTTTACATCACTAGGAATAGGTTGTCCTGGGTGAGGAAAAACTGGAATTCAAGATCCTGATTAAATTTCTAATGTCAACCCCATCTCATCTGACTGAACAGTTCCCTTATCGTCTAGTTCTAAGATATTTCTGACATGCCATTCTGGAAATTGAAATTGATGCCTCCATTTTCAAATCAGTACCTAAAGGCATACAAGAACCCCTTCTATAGACCTAAGGCTTGATTGCAAACTGCCTTGCAGATTAAGCTGACTGTGGTTGTGCAGATTTGATCCCTTTTGAAACACCACAGTTGACCTATTTCTAATTTCTTTGACAGAAGTGCAAAGTCAGAGAGCCCAAGAACTGTATTATAGCTGTTCTGGATTAAACCAACATCGCTGAGATTTAAAGAACAGTTTTTTACATTGTTGTGCTACGAGATGCCTAGTGTTAGCTCACCAGCTATTCAAAATAATCATGATTTTATTGAAGAGAAAAACAACAGCCAAGGAGCTGGCCCTTATTTTTAGCCACTGCTCAATGTAAAAAATTAATCACATCTGAGCGATATTTGTAGCTCACCCAGTACCAGCAATTTTAACATGGAGCTAAGACATGCTACAGTTTGTAGAGGGCTATTAGAAAAAAACAGGAACTCTTTGTACAACTTTTCAGCAAAGACATTTGCTCAGTGACAGCTGCTTTGGCAATTACCCCTTCTCCTGACCTTATGGTCTACCACAGAATGCTTCAGAGATCTCTGGGACGGGAGACTATTACGCCTAATGTGTTTGGACAAGTCTAGCATGTGTGCAAATTAATAAGAATGGCATGTTCCATTCTATATTTTTCTTTACAAATGTTGCCCTGCATTTATGCAACCTGCACATCTGCTTACCTGCTCTAAATAATGATAATGGATCTAGCAGGATGCGAGGAACATAATATTCCCTCAAGTGATATTTTCTGGGGGGACATCTCCTTCCTCTACTGAAAGGTAGGAACCTGAATCACCTTCTTAAAATGGAGGATAGATTTCTTATGAAATTCTCCTCTTCAGATATAGAAAGGAGAAATATTCGCATATCCATGAATGTAGCACATGAAAGGATCTGGGAGTTGGGAAGAGCACTGTGGGTCATCCTTTGCAATACTCACATTTAAAATGCAAGAAGAAAATTTCTGATTTATTATGAAATGAAGCTGCACTTTTGCCTCTGGTATTAAAAACTAAAATAAACACAATGAATATTAAACACCTTAAGGCAACAGGTGCCTGGTACGCTTCATAATGTCAGTTAAGTCTGTAAGCAAGGGCACACCTTGGCTTCATTCCATCTTCTAACATTGCCTTTCTCTTTCTAAAGTAGTCCTTAAACATTTTTTATCTAAACTACATGTAGCAGAAGAAGAAAAGGTGCTGTAATATGGGCTGCATTAAAAAAAAAAAAAAAAATCATTCAATTACTTCTGCTATCCTGTTTCAGTGACATTTATGAATAAATAAATGTCTGTATTAAGAAAAGTTCTCATGTTACATTGTGCAACTCATTACATGAGCATTTTACAGCCTTCTAATACTCACACTGAGGCAAAACCCACCTGTGTTAGTGACCAGATTTATAACCTAGTCTCTGACTGCAAACAAAGTGTACATCTTTTCTCCCTGAAAAGCAAATTCCCTCTTTTTTTACCTGAGCACAAATGGCATGAGCACAGAACCACTGGTACTCAGCAGCATAGTAGAAGCAAGATGCAGATGTTGTAAGACAGCAAATGTACATAAAGCAGAATCTCCATAGAAAAACAATATTAGCAGGGAGGCTTGATCCAGCCTGTCCAGATCCCTCTGCAGAGCCCTCCTACCCTCCAGCAGATCAACACTCCCACCCAGCTTGGTGTCATCTGCAAACTTACTGAGGGAGCACTCGATCCCCTCATCCAGGTGATCAGAAAAGATATTGAACAAGACCGGCCCCAGAACCGAGCCCTGGGGAACACCGCTTGTGACCGGCCACCAGCCCGATTTAACATCATTCACCACAACTCTCTGGGCTCGGCCATCCAGCCAGTTCCTCACCCAGCGAAGAGTAAACCTGTCTAAGCCACGAGCCGCCAGTTTCTCCAGGAGAATGCTGTGGGAGACGCTGTCAAAGGCTTTACCAAAGTCCAGGTAGAAAACATCCACAGCCTTTCCCTCATCCACTAGGCGGGTCACCCGGTCATAGAAGGAAAGCAGGTTGGTTATCCCATGAATTGTTGCAACTGATTTAATTCTATTACCTTTACTTAAATTGTGTGGTATTTTACACCCTGGGAAAAAGCCTTTTGCACAAGGCACAAGGTAAAGATGCTATAATGTTTTTAAGACCCTCTTCCAATCATTGCTATGTGTACAAAAAGACAAAATATTCCTGTTCAGCACTGAGTACCAAAATACAGATTGCATGAAGATGGTGGGTGCACGCATGTTGTTATGTGCATGTCTATGGGGACAGTTTTCATAAGTTCATTATCGGTGCTTATTAATTTAATTATAAGGTCACTTCGAAATTCCCAAGATTTCTTTTGTCAGCTACACAGACCTCTTGCTGTAACTTCAAATATTTGGAAGAATACTGCATTTTCTATCAGATGAAACAAGTATTGACTATTAATAAGCTGCTGAATATTTCAGCACTTCTGAAATATAAACTCCACAGCTTATAGGATTGGAGCTGCTGTTTGCAATTTGCTGTCAGATACAAAGGGATTGTTCTAATATGTTTGGTATTACAGGCAGCTAATCCTTTTCTGATTTCTGTAAATACGTCACAAGCTAGTGAAATAAAACTATGGGATGTTGTTTTATGAGAAACGCGATAATAAAGTCCCAAATAACATTTTTCTTAAACCCAATTTAGCCTGCAAATAACAGCTTGAGGTACGCTCTCTGGAATCTAACCTATTATGACTTGGGCACAATTTTCACAGGAAAAAGATTTGAAACAGTATCACAGCATTAAACCTTTAGGCTGGGATTCAGAATATACTTACTCTTTTTAGTATGTATAGGACATTTTTAGCTTAGTGCATTAATAGAACACTGTAAAAGAGGATTATGAGTCTTATGCTAAGAAATTCTGTGTATTTTCCTCAAAATTTATAGGATGTTTAGAAAAGAGCATTTTTATTTTCCAATTCTACTGTTTGTGGAGAAACATGATGTCTATTTTGGATTCTATTTAGCTTAATAATAATATTAACAATAACAATCAAAATAACGACTTAAGTTTAGGAGCCCAAAATCATGTTACAGTCCCAAAATAAACCTTGCCTTTCATGAAACAGTCCCACATCCAATAAAATCAGTGGTGTTGCAAAAACATAAACCTGAAGTTTTAGAGAAAAACCAAGAAATAACAGTTTTTAGTTTACTTTATAAACATCTCTGGATGATGCTCAACTGACACACTGGAGAAAAAGGCTTGTGATGCTTTAGTAGAGATACTGTATTAACTTGCAACTCATGCTATTGTCTCGTATATCTAGTAGAGTACCTGAAATTTCATTGGAGAGAAGTTAATGATTTTTTAAATGTCCCCTTTACCTGAAACAAAGTAATACCAGAAAACAAGGGAGAAGTCTGGCAAAACTAAATTCTGAGTGAAAAATTGCATTTTGAGCAAATTAAACAGTTTAATTTCAAGTTAGGTTGCTCCCAGTGCACAGATGACTCTAGGAAATTGTAAAACATTGAAACACACAATCATCTTGAAACAGACCAAAAAAAAATTTTCATTTTTCCCTTTTCAAATGCAAATTTCTGATATCATTATAATATTTGGTCAAAACAAACTTTACTCAGAGGTCACACCTTACTATGCTGCTGTAAATCTTGGACAAATGACTGGTTTTGTGATGAAAACAAGTTCATCTGGAAAATTTCTAACCAGGGCCACTAAGCTGCCTCTTCTTTCTACTTTTGTTTGGCAGATGAGTACCGGATATCTGTAATTTGGTCCTCAGGACTTTCATGTCCCACATAACATTTACTCTAAGTGTTTTTTTCTTACTATAACTAAAGTTTTAATCTTACTTTAAGGTGCCTTTTCTTTCTCAGAGTTGTGAAATTTCTCCCACCTTGATTAATAGGTCACAAAGACTTTAGGGAATGGATAGATTCGAGTGGTAGCAGCAGCAGCAATTGGTATCTCAGTATTACTGGGAAGATAAGGTCAGGTGAAAACATAAAACGTATAAATATCTGACATAAAGAGGCAACACAGAGTGCAGAAGATGAAAATGATTCCTTAGTGAAATGGATGTTGAAGCATGAGCCTGGTACTGAGGCACAGTATTTGGTAAGGAGAGGAAATTAAATTTTACTTTTAAATTTTAGACCATGTATCTTTTAAAAACGAGATTTACTGATAAGATGGGTATTAACTTATATAAAACATGGTACTAGACAGCCTTTTAAATGACAGACTTTCACAGACCCTTATTTTAGTGTGGCATGTCCTAGGATAATACAGTATATCAGAGGTTCCCAAATTATTTCGCAGCACAGATCATCTTTTAAGTGAAACGGCATGTGCTTGGATCACTCTCCCTTTGAATGATGTTCTTGTTCACAGCTGCCCAACACCTCTTTAGCAATCAAGCAAGAATGCACATGTACAAACACACACACAGAGAAAGTAAGGACCACCAATAAAAGAAATCTCTTTACCCCCTGCAAATACAGGGATTTTCTTTCTGCTTGAGACTCTCACTTGAGATTCCCAGAGCTTTTGCCTGCAACAGGGCTTTTGGGCAGCTTGTTACCTGTGAGGCTTCATCCCCATGCTGCAGCTTTGCAGATGCTTTCTGTGGGAACATTAGGCATTTAGGGACTTAGGTGCTCATTTCCATAATTACTTACTGGTTCCTGTGGCTCCTAGGATGGGCAGAACAGCAGTTTGGGCAGTCTTTCCAGTTGCTGAACAGCAGACATAAGCTTTTGCTCAGTGGCAGGCTGAGAGCCTCTGGGGCTCTGGACCCAGTGACCAGAAGGTGCCATTCACCAACAGTTCTGAAAGCAAATGTATACTCTGTTCTTCTTCTGTTACAAACGTGTAATTCAATGTAGCAATTAATTACTTACTTGTTTAATTAATTAATTACTAACCGCTAAAGAATTATTGCAATACTTTATGTAGAAGTAATAAAATTACTTAAGGGTTTTAGAAAATTCTTCAAGAAGGCAATTATTGCTAGTTGTAGTCAAAATTATTTGTTATATTAATTACCAGTAATCTCTGCCTAGACATAATTAGACTGAAAGCAATTTTATGGTGGTGCAATGTAATTATGTCATTAATAAGAAAAATAACAGATTATTTTACTTTAATTTGACATATTATATGTTTAAGAACTTGCCAATTAAAGAACAAAGTGTGCACAAAGTTTTGGGATAATTTCTCACACCAATAGCATGTTAAGGCAGATCTTAAAATCTGTAGATTCTTGTTAAGTGCTTATAAATATGAACTGAACTTAAGTTTTCAATGAATTTCTGTTTCAGAGCTCAGTTCATTGCTCTCCAGTAGTTCTAAACTCTTGTGCAATTTCTACTCAACCAAATTCTTGGGGATTGAATCTTTCAGAGTTACCCATGTTCATCTCAATAAGAGTAATCATCTGATGAACAAAATAATTTATTTCACATTTGTAATTGATTAATTGTTACTTTTCTGCTAGCATTAGTCTCAATCAGGTCTGTTTCAGCATAACTTAAGCACAGGCTTAGCAATAAGCAAACACATGAGGTAACCCACTGAAGTCTATTTGTTCAGTCTTCCTTTTTTCCCCTGTATTTTTTCATAAGGTCTAAACACATGCTTGACAATAAATAACTGCCCACGGGGTTTTCCAAATTTAAGCACAAATTAGCAAGGAAAAGAGGTAATTTCAGAGCGTAATCATAAAATATTAGCTAGTGATACAGAATGTTTCTCTTTGAAACAACCAAAGAAATGAGTTCCTGGTTTTTAATAAAATGAAACTATATATCACAAAGAAAAAGTATTTTCTGAAAACTTTTTGTCAGCTTTTTTGGGGGGGGGAGGGGCAGTATGTGAAACACATTTTCAAATTACATACACTTTCAGCAGTGAATAATAATATTTCTGTTAAGTGCTTATATATTGCTTAGACAAAGACAAAGCTTTTGGGCTTTTTACATGTTTTTTGATGTACTGTGGGTTTTTATTCCATGGGATATCATCAATAATCAGATAATTGCATAATCACAGAACAAAACCACAATAGAAAGATTAGTTTTCTCAGCTAATTTTTTACCACTTGTACCAGTTTTGTGAGAATTCACTGACAAGAACTGTGAAATAAAAACTATATGTTTTTTAAGGAACTAGGTTTTATTTGTATCATTGTATTACTTCAATTACTTGCTAGAGTGTTTTGACCAAGACTTCAGCTTTTCTGCTGAGGAATGGAATAACCTATGAATACTGAGAGTCCTTATCAGTAGCTCTCACTTGCTATTGCCACACCAGACTTTAAGGCAATCCCCAGGGCAAGCTGGATGGGAGGAAAGAACGTGGAGGTGTGGCTGATGGGTACCCTGCAGGGGAGACAAAAATCCACATCTCTGAAGTCAGAGAGGCTGGGGTGTACCTGGAGGCAGCTCAGCCCTGCGCCTGGCACACAGAGGTAGGCACGCCGCAGGGTGTTTGCAACCGTGGGCACTGGGGGCAGCCAGGTTGGATTTATGGTCATTCCCAGATCCAATTCTCAGTGGCCCTGTGGACAAGAGCATTTTGCTGCATGCTTTAACATGACTAGCCAGTAGTAAGGTTTTCTGAGCATTTGCAAGCATCTCAAACAAATAAAGGCCGATTCTTTCTGTATTCACTGTCTTATAAAGGAAGGATGCGAATTAGCTTTTGTGCAGATCAAGATGCATCACTTCACTGATTAAATTATTCCCATGGTTTTAATCTGTAAAATGTTTCAGCACCTTTTCAAAAGGGTGGTATGTACAGAAGAAATTAACATAATTGTCCTTTTTCCAAAACCTTTATGTTTGAAATAAATATTTCCTGTGACTGCTAAATCATCTGTTAGACCTGCAGATAAGACACAGTGTAGGTACTGAATTAAATTTTAGGATGATTCCACCCGAGCAAATTCTTCTAGCTATCTGAATTTCTAAAATGTACTACTAAAATGTACTAAAATCTACTCTCATATATTTGTAAAAAAAAAAAAAAAGCAAGCAGAATCCTGCACATATTTTGCTTAGCTCCTCCAAGTTATTCATTGTAGTAGCACTCATGAGAGACCTAACCTATTTTTACTAGAATCTGAGGCAAAATTCTAATTCAGGAGTCTGAAAATCATTTTAATTTCAGTATTGAAACAAAAAAACCCCACTCTGTAATTGTTTTTAGTTTTTAGGTAGCTTGTGGCTTTCAAAGTGAATAGCTTATTTTTGTACGTTATTAAGATTTTTATGGGAAATGAGTACCATTTGTTTTTTAAGCTACCTTTAAATGACAAGTCACATGGTAAAAATTGAGTCAATTTATGGAGCATTTCAGATTTCTTTTTTTCCCCTCATGCTTGGTGCTAATGATAAATCCCTTTCTAATGAAGTTTTAAAATAAAAGAAAATCTCATGTGGCTTTTTTTCACCTATTTATTTTAGATCAAAATTCTTACTGTCCTGGACCATGAGTATTATGCAAACTAAAAATGCCACATTAAAACTGTAGTTTTAATCCCAAGCCATGGGTTGCACCATAATTTATTGTACTAAAATTATAGTAACAAATAGCAGCGATGATGTAACACTATATTTCAACATGTTTTACAGCACCACAATGTTATTCTAGTGATTATACTGTAGTTGGAATAAATATTACTAAATTTGAGACAGATTTATTATGGTTTTAGACTTTCTTCTGCTTGGTCCAGGAAACAGAGGATTTACGCAGTAACTCTTATTAACATTAATGAGCATTAATTGCTTATCTCCCTTGTGTACCATGAAGAGTTTCTATCCCTCTGGCTGTCCTGTATGTTAGCCCCTTTTAAGGTTTGATTTGGGACTAGATCGTCCCTCCGGTTTCAGCGCTGTGTAAAAGGAGGCACAAAGCCAGAAAAACTATTTCAGTCTTTTACAAATTCCTCCCTTCATCTCTGTCGCTCTTGAGAAATCAGCCACTGCCTGTCATTTGGGAAAGGGGATCCAGGCCAAACCATATGCAGACACTATGCTTTCCTGTGTGAATAAGGGCAAACTGCACAGGCAGGTCAAATCAGACGCAGACTTTCTGCCCCTCATTCTAGATGCAGAGAGCAAGGAGGCCATAAAAAGGACTTGAGGAGATGAAGAATCTCATTTTGCCTTATGGTCACAAACCAGCAGGTTATGGTCTGATTCCTCATTATGTATTCTCAGATTAGGGACAAATAGATTATTACCAGAGAAATTTGTCAGAAATAAATTCAAACCAGATTTTTTTGGTGAAATGCTGAACTATGGGAGAAACATGCAGTATCCTATTGACTGGTCACTGATTCCCACATTTCGTACAGTCACAAAAACCACTCTATGATGCTGAGGAAAACCATTTATGGTATTTTCAGCTAGCCCCAAAGCAGCAGAGAAAAACCAAACTCCCAAGAGCATCTATCCTTACATCAGCAGCCCAGTTCTGCAGACTACTATGGCTGTGGCTGTTCAAGTCATGAGGTTGCCAATAAGCACTTGAATTTCTGACCTGTTTGTCAGTATTTCTAATGAAGAAAAAGCTAAATCCTGCTTTCGTTTGTATCAGTGCATTCCACACAGCTCAATGATTTTGGCCTGAAATACCTGATTTTCATTTGATGTTGGCATTACAGTACCTTTACGCTACAGGAATGGCTGTATCTGGCCTATGCAGTTTCTTTCCACGTTATCAAATCAGTGTTTAACTTCTGCTCCCATATTTAATTTTTTAATAATTTTTAGCATCACATAAAATAGTATCTTTTAAATACAGTCCTCTGCAAACCTTATCTGTGACTAGACAGGTTATCCTTCACCTTGTGCACTGGTCAGAATCTCATAGGCCAAGTAGCTGATAGAAATGAGTAGAAACTGGGTCATATTTCTCCAGTATGAGTTAAATCTTCCAGTGCTTCAGCATACTCTGGAGCAAAGAAAGGGGAAAAGTAAGGGAAACAGCCTCAGGTTTTCAATTTGGAACCTGCATTGCCATCATTTTGAGACATGGTCTACAGCACAGGTAATTGATCATAATGAAAAAAATGCATTAATGAAAGTAATTGACAAAAGCCAGTCCACCTGTCAAAGAAGAGAAACCTTGAAAAGAAACGGCAGGCTTTTGAAGGTCAAGGCTCAGTGTGGTGTAATCCCTACCATCTGTGTTCAGGCTGGTGCTATTTTCAGACTGTCATATGCACTCTCTTCTTTGAAAATAATAGACAAGGGAAAAAAGCTTACCCGACAGGGAGTCTAAATGTAGTTAGCTTTATAGAAAATGAAAAAGCGCCACTGTATAAACTTAAGATGACCCTTAATTTTCCTTCTCCTTGACCTACACATGTCCACAATCAGTTTCAGAGCTGTAGTGGCACTGGGAATGAAAATAACTGAGCGACCAGTAAAATGTAACAGTACAACAGTAAGTTGGAATAGTAGGCAACCATACCCAATGCAATCAGTCAAGCATGGTATTGCCCTGCAAAGCACACTAAAGCAATCAAAAATTTTCATCCTTTACTTCAGCTTTTGAAGGGAATGTGGTTCTTGCCTTACACCTACAAAAAGCTCTGGGTGGAGTCCTGTGCCCATGCCAGAATTACAATCCTCAAAAGACTTGCTTGACTGCCACCCATGGTTGCATTGCCCTTTTGGGTGTTCAAGATGTCCTGCTCCCTAAAGCTGTGCTTCTGGCCATTTTCAGACAGTGTGGTGAAGCTTGACACTTACACTTGCTTGTATGGTCCTACAGGATTCCATGACTGGGTACACATTCCTGTGTTGGATCTGCAGAGATCAGTTAGACACACATTCTGAGAAAATACTGCCCACTGCCCAGACCCACTGCCTTGCAGTCCATACGCACATGGCTAGAACAGGAACCTTTGACATCCATCACCCTAATATAGTTACTACTCAGAATAGGAAAAGCTGGGTTCAGTGCTCTGTGTTTTCTGAACACTAACCACCAGATAACAGAGCAACTAGCCTCCTTAATACTTGGTTTCGTGTGTTGCTTGGACGTCTTAGAAAGTATGAATGAGAGTCTTCTTCACCCACAGAATACTGTAGCTTGCTGATTAGGTCACTTTGTGTGGTCTGGAGTTCAAATCCCTCAGGCAGAGGAGGAAATTGAATTCAGGTTTCCCACACACTGACAGGATATATTAATCACGGTGTTATTATATTAAATAAGGGCATTAGCTCCTCCATGGCAGTTGTGCTTTGAAGGAAAAGGTTTAAAAAACCAACTCCAGAGGCTGGAATGGGGATTCCAAGTGTCACATCCAGACATCCTCCTAGCATCCAAACATAAAGTCCTGATGAGAGACAACATTTAAGACACAAGCTTGTTCTTAGTATAAGATGTCAAAAGCAGAGGCAGCTGCATGCTTGCCTTTTTTGGTTCTTTTTCTTCTGTTTTCAAATATCCACATGCATCCCTCAGGGAGCCTGTTCTGGACGTTGTTCCTTCCAGAAGGTAGCCAGGAATCTGCAGTTTTAGTGATCTAGGGTTTGGTATCACACAAGCCCTTTAGGTTCCTTTGCTGCTCTAGACTAGGTTATTTCAGACAGAAAACTGAAGAATATAAAAGATTTTCAAAACCATTACATAATTCCAGAATTTTCTAATTGACTTTCAAAACACAGTGGACACATGGAGTCAATAGGCTGTCAGTATCTTGAAGACTTCTTGTTTTCAACAGACTTTTTTTCTATCCAAAAGGTTCATCTATTAAAATAATGATAAAGAAATTTTTATAATGCTTTTTACTCCAGAGTGCTAGACTTACGAAACTACAAAGCATAACCAAACAGATCCCCCAGAAGTCATGTTTCATACACTTTGTGGGAAATAGTGTATATAAAAAGCTTGCTATTTTTATTATTTTTAAGTGATTAAAACTAGGATAGTATATCTAAACAGAAGGTATAAATAACATAAATGTGTTATATATATTCCTTGCTCCTAAAAAAAAAACCACATTCAAACTTCTGCCTCCATGCACAAAACCAGAACACACCACATAAACATCCCTCTGTTAAGTGCAAATTCCTGGGAAAACAACTACAATAAAAATAACATATAAAAAAAATAATAGTGCTCCACAAATGTCTAATTAAAAGGTTCTTCACCTCTTTGGAAGAAACACATTTTATTTGCCCTCATTAAGATGACCTAACCACTGTGCTTCGCTCTTCCCTGCCTGAATGATGTAATCAACACACCCCATGAAAACAGAATACAAGAGGAAAAGAATCATGTCCTTGCTCTCTCTGAGCTGTAACTGCCTATCTTTATAGATACATAATCACTTTTAGGCATATACTTCAATTAATGATTCAAAAGACAAGTTGTTGACACTGTATCATCTGTCAAAGTTTAAGTATAACTCTGGGGTATATGGGTAAGTTCAGAACTGGATCTAAACTGAAAGGCGCTTCCAGAGAATCTTCACTAATACCCTTTGCTTGTTATTCACGCTCACTCAAAATAAACATTTATCTCGCTATTTTTTAAATTATGACCTGAAGATGCACCTTCTGCTAATGGAATAAGACGCTAATGAAACATCTTGCTCAATGCAAGAAGGCAATCCTTCCTCTTGTTTGCAGTAGTTACTTTTTTCAGTTCATTCCATTTCTTTTATCTTTTTCCCTGTTGCACATGTCTCATTATGTGGTTTGCTTGTACTGACGCCATATGTGCCAGGCAAGAGAATATTAGGGAATTTGAAGCTGCATTAACACATAGGAACACATTTGAATCACAGTTCACAACTGTGAACTCCTTTGGACAGCCATGGAAGATCTCATATTCCTAAAGCTATGCTAGATCACACCACCTTGACAAAATTAGAAGTTGGTACAAAAAGCAAGAAGTGTTAACATGTCAAGGAATGCTATTTGCTGTAGTACTCACTACAGTAACATGTGAGAAGAGACATGAAGAAACCCAGTGCAAGACTAGATTGAATTATCTTCATTTATATTAATTAAAGTTATATAAAGGAATTAAAATGTCAAAAAATAAAGAAATACTCTATGAAAATCACATGTTCATAATCACATGACTTACCTTTACTGATAAGAGGAAAGAAAATTTTTTAAAAAGTAAAATTGAGATCTAAGATTAAGATGGAAATACAATGAAGCCTGGGTATGCTGACACTGTTGTGTCCAGTGGCAAAAAAAATGAAAAGACACAAAGAGAAAGAAGTGAGGAAGGAAAACCTAAAACCCCAAAACTTTTTAATTAAAATGCAGAAAAATATATTTTATATTATAGACTGCAAAAAAAACTTATTTTGAAATTTCCAAAGAGTTTGGTATTTTATGCACTGTCTTGCCAATCTTACAGAGAACCAGAAAAAATAAAGTGTGAAAGAAGGAAAAACATTCACAGAGGGAACATTTCTATGCAGAAAGAATGAAAGAAGCTAGATCACAAACAAAGCTATTTTGTGATGAAGCTCATCTTCCTTTAGGAAGAAAATCTGACATTAGCTGGGAACAGCATTCTTAGCTTACAGTTCTAAGCAGTTTATGTCAACATTTTGTTTTCTTTTTACCCTCAGGGAAATATATTTTTTCTCCTGCAAGAAATGTGTCAGCTCTGGTCAACATGCAGTAGGTGCAAAATTTGTATATTACAGCATTATTGATATGTTGCTAATAGCAACTCCTATATTCTAATTAACTTTACGGGAAAGAGAGATGCTTTTTTTCCTCTTTTATTTTTTTAAATAAAACATTTCACAGAATGAGCTAGCATCTCAAGGGGTAAAGATCATTCTACACCATGTGTGCAGGGGCAGGAGATGTTCTAAAGTATCACTTCTACATTTCAATTTGTCACTATTGTTTTGGCTCTCAAGTCCCCTTTGCTTTTTTTCAAAGCCACTGGAGAGCAGGCAGGAGTCACGAGACAAGGCACTTGCTGAGAAAGACTGCACAGTCCCATGCTTGGGCTGACAAGCTGGCAGTAGGTATCTTTCATTCAGTACATCTCTATAAATTGCACAAAAAATGCCTGGGGAGCCTTGGTAATGAATACATCAACTTTTACCCTTCTCTGTAAAAACAGCTATAAGGAAATGATTTCTGTGCTACAGAGGGGGTACACAGGCTAAAAAGAAAACACAACACTTGACAGAAAAATAAATGCCCTGCTCCATCAGAGAGATGGGGGAGAAAGATAAAGTGCTCTGTTTATGCTACGCCATCTGAGTTTAAGTAGACTATATACCCTTCCCCTTCTGACCTGGGGGGCAAACATCAACACAGGTACATACAGTTTCTGGTCTTCCATGGGATGTTGCTCACCATTCACGTGGAAACTGATTCAGGAAGTTCTTTCACTTAAGAAGAAAAGCTAGGAGAAATAAATAAGGAAAAAACTGTCACGTGATATGTTCTTACCAGTCAACAGTTATGACCTTAATTTGCAAAATATAGCATACAAAAATGAAGGATATTCTAGGAAATCTCAGCTGGGAATGGCTCTTAATTTTTTTTCCTAATACGTAAAGAAGTGAACAGATGAGATCCAGTAATTAAAAAAAAAAAGGAAGTGAGAAAAGAAAAAAAAAATATTCCTGAAGTGTGGCTGGCTCTGGTATTTAGAGCTGTACTGATATGGTCAATATGCATGCAGAGAAATATTAAGTTGTATAAGATGCTTCCAACTTCTCTGTACATTTTATGGACTATTCATTTCACTGCCCCACTTTGGCAAACCAAAGTTTGGCCCTGTCCCTACAAAGGCCAGCAAGTATGTGGAACCCACTGCTGTAAGGAAGAGCTGCTGCTCCCAGAAATCCCAGATTCCAGTTAGTGCTTCCATCCAACGGCAGGAAGGACAGCAGTGCCTGAGGAGCCTGCAGTCCCCACCTTGTTTATCTTCTCTCAGGTACCAGTTAAACCTCTGCAATTTTTGTGCTGCACTCTGCTATTCCCAGCAGAGACTGGAGGAATGAGCAATGGGTGTTGTTGAGGTAGTTTGGAAACAGCAGGAGTTTTGTGCATTTTACTTCTCACATTTCTCTGCTAAAAGTCCAGTTCTCAACCAGCCACAGCTGAACTGAGAACAAAATTTACCACATAGCCTATGACTTGACTTTTGATTGAAACAGCTTTCTGAATCATTTTCATCAGCTAGAATCCTTGTATAGACCCATGCAACAGTAATAGCAGAAGCATCCGAGATGGAGAATTACGTGTCCCGTCAGCTGGCTGAGCTGGATGGGCTGCTCCATTGTACATATTTATGGATCTGAGTTGAACCCTCAGGGTAAAAGTGAACAAAGAATAGACTGTTTTTCTCCTAAAGCATCTGGGTGTAAGCCTTATTTTGCCAGCAACCGTGGTGTTTATGGGCATGTTTTACTGGAAACCTGCTGCTTCTCACAATGTTTCCTGAGTGACTGTCTTAGTAAAACTGCATCTGGAAATGACAAGCACACAGCTGTAAATCTGAAAAGCAGTGTGCAGCCCTAATAGCTAGCAGCCACAGCACTTTTTTGAACACTGAAAAGATTTACAAAGACAAAGCAGAGCAATGAACACATTTCTGAGCGCTCTGTGATCACATTACACCTCTTCCTCTTCAAAGATTTTTTGTAGACATAGAAGGGGCTATCACTGCTCTTTGAGTTAATGCCTTAGGCAGGTGACCTATTACTACTTACCTGCCTAAGGCACCCGAAATTTCTCTCCTGCACCTACCTTCCAAAGCAATAGCTAATAGTGTAATATATCCTTTTTCTTTTTCACCTGAATTGGATCCATGACAAGGGTCAGACCACGAAAATGATCAAACTTTAAACAAAAAAATTGTTGTTACTCTGGTGTGCACTATTTTGTGTTATGCAGAGAATGTTCACAAAATGGTATCACCACAGAATAGATATGCACAAGGAAGAGATGAAGATCACAGAATCACTAAGGTTGGAAAGGACCTTCAAGATCATCAAGTCCAACCGTTAACCCAACACCACCATGCCCCCTAAACCGTGTCCCGAAGCACCACCTCCACACGTTTTTTGAATACTTCCAGAGATGGTGACTCCACCACCTCCCTGGGCAGCCCGTGCCAATGCTTGACCACTCTCTCGGTGAAGAATTTTTTCCTAATATCTAATCTAAACCTCCCCTCTCGCAACTTGAGGCCATTTTCTCTCATCCTACCACTAGTTACTTGGGAGAACAGACTAATGCCAAGATGATCTGTACTTTTCATTATCATGTCCCCTAAGCTGTGAAGTCCCAAAACCCCTCTGGAATCTCAATCTCCTGATGCTTTGAAGTGCAATTGCAAGGAAATGGTGGTGGGAGGGGAGCAATGGTGACAACCAACACACGTTGCAGCAATACTGACTTGGCTGCCAAGAGGAAGCATCGTTCCATTGGACCAGTCATTGTCAGGGAGAACTGGGGGCTGGAGCCAAGCTTTCAGAGTATGAACAACATGGCAAATGCCCAGCATTGTAATGAGATATGCTTGCTCTCTTCAGTATAAAAAGCTAGGCAATAAGCTATTCATTTTTTAAAAAACTGTGAATACTAATAATAAATTAAAAATAAAAATATGTTAAAACCTAAAAGAACATTTTTACACTCTTAGAGCAAGGAGTTTTAATTCTTTCATTCAAAATATTCTTTCAAATGCCCTTCAGTTTTACTAGAAAATAAAATAATTAAAGATGCTAGAACCCTTAAACAGACCGTCTCACTTGACCTAAGCATTTTTGCAGTTCCTGCAAAAATTAACACTTAAACATGTTAATATGTAGGGGTGTGTGTTTAAAACTAGGTGCTATTGCTTTTAAACTAGGTTATTTGCTTAAAACTAGGTGTTCATTTTATGCATATGAATATGTATGTATGTGTGTACATAAGTACTTAAAGTCTGTGTGTTTCCATGCTTGGTTTTGGATTTGCAATGGCAGAAAAGCAAGCCCCAGTCATTCACTAAATCTAACTCATTTTCTGAAAGTGATGCTAGTCGATGTGCAAGGTATTAAGGTGTGTATGTGATTTGATCAGTTCCAGAAACAACCAAGGGATAAGGGAAAACTCAGGAGGTTGGGTATGGGAGATCCTATGGAGCATGTATCCCAAATTTAATTTTCAGGTCTACCCGGTCATTAGGGAATGCTAGTCACTGTGTCCACTTCCTCTGTAGCTAAGAGGAGATAGACAGCATGAAACATGAGGGATTTTTTTTCTTTTTTTTTTTTTTTTACTAGGCAAAAGCCTTGAATTTGTAATTTTGCATCTGACTATAAATTCCTATTAGATGAATTTTAGTCATTAGACCCTAGAGAAATTTTGTTGGTTTGTATGGGTGCTTGAGCCATGCAAAGCCTCTTGAGCACCCCGGCCCCTGTGTCCCTCTACACTCAGCATTGCTAAGTGCCAGACTTACGAGTTTCTGTCCTTAAATAGAGTCACCTTAAAGGCATTTAAAGGCCCAGTCTGCAAACTGGCTTTAAAGAGTAGTTGTTGCTCTTCACAATGAAGAAAAACTTTTCATTTTCCAAGCCCTAACTCTGAAAATGTCTCTGGCTCCTTTTTAACTGAACTTTAAAGCAGCAAATCATCTACACAATTTATTAAGCCAAACTTCGATTTAATGGAGAGGAAAAAAAAAAAAAGCTGTCAGTCTGTCTTTGAAATTTAAAGAAAAATGGGCAACTAGATTTTCCATTTAATTACTTCAGATTGGAAAGGGCGTAACAGACATAAGATTTAGGTCCTTATTAAAGCCCTCTAGTGGTAGTTCCAGTTATACTGTTATTTGTTAACATAGAAAATTGCCATATTACTAGACTATTTTATTTGGAATCTTTAACAGGAAATTAGATGCATCTGTCCTTAGCAGTAGGGATAGGAAAAAGAGAAACTGTTAGTAGCAAGGTAAGTCTTTCCATATAGAAATAATGTGATTTAAATGTGCACTGTAGTAGAAATTTTAAATGCCAAATCATGTAAACAAAAAAGGCAGCAAATGCCACCCTAATCAACCCCTAAATCCTCCAGGAACTGACAACTGGTATGGACTGAGAAAGCTTCTGCAAAATTAAAGCTGACCCAGTTCTCTTATATCCAGGGTCATAGTGTATAAAATTCAGGATTTGAGTATACTGGTGGATTGCTGTGGAGAAGTTGCCAATGAGCATGCTGTACCAGCTACACAGATAAACAACATCTTTCATTCCTCAAGGCCATAAATCTGCCACTTTTCATCAGCCACTATATTGCCATTATGGTATTTTCCTCAGATTTCTTTCCTTCCTCTGTAAGGTTCTCTTTCAAAACAAATATACAAATGATACAGTCCAAGGCAGCAGAGGGAATAACACAGAAGTATTTCAGTGACAATATTGCTGATTAGAAAAAGAAGAGCTCAGGATTAGGGAAAAAACCCACAAACTCCCCAAAAACAGGTAAATAAAATCAGTATAGGTAGAATCACCGCTATTTTAAGATGTCTGACATCATGGCTGCCTTGTGCCAAAAGAAACTGTGTAAAAAAATAATATTTAATTTAAGCTTAAACAAGTTTTTAGAAAGCAAGACAACCTTACAATTTACTTCCTTGAAACTATTTCAGGATTTTAACAATAAAACTGATAAAGGAGGACCTGCCCAGAGCCTGCCAAATAACCAGCCTGTCCGTCTCAGCCCTCAGGCTAATAGACTCTATCTGTATATTCTACATAGGGTTGTACCTGAAGCTATGTCAGCTGTGCCTAAATAGTAGCTGAAGTGCCTGGCAGAGCATTCTGTGTTTCTCAAGAATAACTCTCCCAGAGATTTCTGGGAGGGAAAAGCATTACTTTTGTGGTTCTGACTGTTTCTTCAGCACCTCCTCTTAACTAGGAGGATTTTCCGGAGTGCTTACCTGAATAGAGGTGCTTATTAGAAGTACTTATTTCAAGAAAGTGTTTTGAGAGTGAAACAAAAATTATAGTAGACAGTCAAGAGAACCTTTGGGGAAATGAGGCTAGTACTGGAAAAGACAGAACATCCTTGCCGATTAAATGATTTTTGTGAGGAATGTCAAAATTAAGCATGACAAGAGACCACTTCCAGAAGGGAATGGTCTTACCATGACTTCTCTCACATTCCATGAGAGCTCTGAAGTGTCCAAATCATCTTTGGACTATCCCAGAAAAGTGTCAATGACATTTATTTGTCTTGTATGACATTTTCTAAAACAATTTTTAAAAAGAAAAATAGAGTGGTCCTGGTAAGTACAGTCATGAAAATTAGAATAATAACATTTATTTTGTTTTGTTTGCAATTATGGTATAAAACAAATAAGACTTACAGTAAACAGTGAAATATTCATCACTTACTAATATGAGGTCCCCTGTAAGTTACCCTTTGAAAAAGGATGACCACTTGGTAACGTATAGGCCATGTCCAATAAAAAATGTACAAAGAACACACTGTGTGGCAGAGTTTAATTTCCTGGCTCTTGTGGGACTTAAATCTCAACCTTAATAAGACTGTGCTGTTGCACAAAGGGCACTGTGAAGCAGTGTGATGCAACTGCTACAACGCAAGCTGAGGAAATGCAGAAAATTACATTCTTTTCCTGGATCTACTATTGGCTTCCAAATAATTTTGTACATGTCACTTCTACAGCTCAATTTCCTCCTTGATAAAAATGGGAATAACAGTGGTTTCTCACCTTTGACATTCATGGATGAAAAGTGCTAAGTATTATTAATTCATTAATTTATCAACCTCAAGCAGAGTTGTGACCTTGAAAATGGAGACGTTCCAAAGGGTCTGCAGAGGCTGCTGGGGAGATCATTAGCACTATTTATTTTAACAGGCAAGCACATGGATGTTATAGTGATGCTTGCAGGGCCGGAAAAGGAGAGAGAGCATGATACACTAGATAGTGTGGTACTTTTCATGCCCAGACAGACAGAATTATGAAAGCAGGGCACTCAGCAAAGGTTGGAATGAGCCCATCATGTCTAAGTGGAAGGCCCACTCCCTCTTGGGAGATGCTGAGCAATGTTTTGAAAAACTCTCTATGCTTCAGTCCCATAATCTTATAGAGAAGTTATAGCAATCAGTCATAACTATTGATTAACGGGGCAGTACAAGGGAACTCACAATAAAACTTACTTCTCAGTAAAGATCACTTGAGAACATTTTTTTAAGTATTAAAATAAGCAATGAAACTGACATAGTGAGTGTTTTGTAAATCTTTACTAAAGAATTGCAAACCCAAGACAATTCATCATTTGAGTTCTACAGATTCTCCCTAAGAACATTTTTCATATGGAAGCCAGCTTTAGTCCATTGCTATTTCATAACTCTATATAAAAATAGGGCTATAGTTCGACTTACAAAAATATTCAGTGCTTTATTAACCTGCCTTTTTGCCTTATTGCAAAGAGAATTGGAAAGCCCTGAGAGAGTTACAGCTAAGGGTTCTACAGCTTTTCACTCTGCTCTACAATTTCCTTTATGCTCTTTTAGCCTATGCTAATTGTGCACCGTTGCTGTCATTTGAGCATCTGTCCCCTGCTGCACTGGATCACCAGAAAGCAGCTCTTCCAGTCCATCTGTGACAGCTCCAAGCTCAGAGGAAACATTCTTTGTGGAAATGCTGATTCAATGTGGCAGGGGATAAGTGGGCTGGCAGAAGTGGCTTTGTGCATTTTAATAACTGACGAAAAAAGGGATGGGAATGACAGACAGGAAGTGAAACAGAGAATATAAATTCTCTCTTCTCGACCAACTCAACATGCTTGTGCTTACTTCGTATTTAAAGCAGCTAGAAATTTATTTTGGACAATGAAAATGGCATGCATCTCATAAAATATGTTATACTATACCTCAATGTGTGTATAGCAACTTATATATTTTGTATAACATATTTTAATATAGATCATATACATTTTACCATTTAAAATTATATAGTGTGTTTGAAAAGGTTAGAGGGTTTGTTGTTGTTGTTTTGCCTTGTTCTTTCTTAATGGGGATTAGTAGTAGCTTGTCTACAATTAGAGAATGCAGAGGAAGAAATAAAAGATCAACCAAGCAAAATCCTTTTCAACTATGCCACCGTCAGTATCTGTATGGATAAACAGATGAATGTATGTAACCTTTTGTACGGCAGATTTATTCTTAAATCTGATATACACAACAAGTTTTTTATCCAGCAGAGAACTAGATACTCTGTTATCTATCATATAATCCTGCCAGTGTAAATATGAAATCTAGAGATTAATATATGACACATTTCTTCTAACAGTCTTACATCATATTGCTGAAGCTGGAAAGAAATTCTGGATATCAACACGAGATGATAATACTGAAAATAACCTATTTCTTTCCTTCTCTATAATTTCTGACCCTTCCATACAGATTGGACTGAGACTTCAGCAACTTTCCTCACTCAAGTAAAAAAACACGTCACAACACTTAAATGCAGCAGATACCAGTAGGACTCTCAGCTAAGAGCATTCTGCCTCATAGGGAAAATAGTGACCCTATGGATGTTTCTGTTACAATGAAGCTGTGATTTAATGAATCCTAAAATACCCTTGTGCCCTGTCTTAAGCTGCTGTTCAGTATTTATGTTCCATGTTGAGCTACTGACCAGCAAGCTTCTCTAGGAGCTCAGGGGTTACCTTAGCTATTTATTTTCTACTTAGTCTCCTTGATGTGAAGGAGTTTCGGACCCTATGAACAGAAAAAGAATTGCAAATGTGAGCTATGAATGTTTTCCTTTGATGAGCTAGCAAAAAAAAAAAAGTTGGAAAGATACAGGGTTTTTTTGCTTTTTCCAATTCATGCTTTTAGTGGCCTTTGAAAAAGGAAAAAATCTATCCATCCCAGCAAACAAAAGAAAAAGGAAAAGCATTTGTGATAATGAAAAATCACAAAGTCATGTCAAAACTCTTCCTGAATTTTCCAAATTTGATTGGCAACATTTGACCAGCTGTCAAGATAATGTGTGTGCCATAATCTTCAGCCTTTCAGTCTGAACAGACTATAAAAGATTCACTTTAATTTAAAACATAAACAAATCTCTTATCTATCTCTCCTATTTTGGAAGTTCAATGCAAACATAACTTAATAACTAATATAGCAATAAAACTGCTGCAAGAAGAAATGTATAGTACATTAATCACTAGATTCTGTATTTGGACTGGAAATGATTACATGATAATGGAGTAAATGCTTTGCTAAGCGAATACAAACTTAAATACTGTATATATCAAATGTGGACATGCTGGAGAATAAATCTGCAGTACATTAATTTACAGAAAGAACTTTCTTAAATGAAACCTTCTGAAATAATAAGTCCAGGGAAGTGAGCAGGCCATCATTAAAGGGCAGGAAGTAAATTCAATGTGAATCTATCAAATGTGAGACAGCAAAGTTTTCCATTGAAAACAGTGAAAAAATATCTACAGCCTTCAAAGTTTCCATCCACCAAGTATGAATCAACTCTTTATGCAGGCTGGAGATATTTCCAATTTCATTAATGAAAATGGTCCAAATTGTGGGGGTACCTGAACACAGAAGACCGCAGACTTTTTAGAAATATTTCTTCCACAAAGAGGAGAGGGCAGGTGAAAGAACATCCCAAAATGGTACTGTTAAGTTGCCAGGCCATCCATTCATCATGAAGAGACCTGAAAGTTTACAGTGGTTCATACATACATGTTCCAATCCTGCACTCACGACCCCCCTATTTAAAAGTCAAATGCTATGTAAGACTTAGGCTGCAACGTGCCATTCATCTTTTTTATGAGAAAATATATGTAACTGTACTAAGAACAAATGTGGTTCTGCATGCAAAGTCCTAGTAATCAACTGCACACAAATAGAAGTCATCAGAGATCAAGAGGAAACAAAACCATTCCCACCCAGTTTTCTGTAAGGCAGTACTAGCATTTAACCACGGCCATTTCTATAGCTCCAAGTCAGTTGTAACCCTCAGAGTCTTATGAAGAGTTTGGGTAAGGGAGCGACTAACAAATGTCTTCTGTTCTTTTCTTTCACCTCAAAAAGCACTTCTATGCTAACTTAACTGGCTGGGGGAAGATAATTTCCCCTCCCCTTCCCCTTCTCTCATTCCAGTGATCTTCAGTTAAAATTAAACGAGGTTAAACTGCTGAAAAGATCTGCTCTGCAGAACTGAAACAGTGGAAAATAGGTTATTCTAAAATTAGAATCGATGGTGGCCCATGGAAAGAAATTGCAAGATACACAGTCTCATGCCTTTCTCCAACATACCCTGAAACACAGCAGAAAACTTCCATTTTCCCAGTAATATGGATGCATGGCTTTGCCCTTGGCTTAGATTTAAGCATTTTTACTAATAGTCATGCTATGAAAGACCAATATATACGTACTTTCAAATTAAGTTGCATTGTTCTGTTTGAGATTCTTGAGTATCATCAGGGAAGCAAGGCTGAGATCAGGCTCTTGATTAAATAACACTGAATGCAGTACAAGGAAGGAGAAACAGTACCAGTGAACCAACAAATATTACCAAAGCATGTTTTGTATCCTTATTTGTCAGATTTCCTACCAAACTTTTTTTTTTTTTTGGCCTTTGAAGGAAGCCATACTTTCTGAGACTGACATTATTCTGTCCTCCAAGAAGTCACATCTGTGCAAAGGGAATACAAAAAACTGTGTTTTGATTTTGAATGTTAGCTACCCACACTAAAAAGCTGTGAAGAATTGAGGTTGTGCTAGTTTACATGAATAAATGTAATGCCTCCCTACAATGTGTTAGAGGGCATTATAGAGAGATAGGCCCAGCATTTCAACAGATTAAACATTACTTCACTCAGTCTTGCCCAAGTTCTCATTCTAAAAATTGAACTGTGCCATCTACGTCACTTCAGCTATGCAACACCAAGTACAGCAACCTTTATAAAACTAGATCTTTGTGACTAATGGCCATCTACCAAAACAAAATGCTCACTTCCACTGATAAGTGTGTTGCAGGAAGGCAACATAGCATTGTATTGATTGGCAAATAATGTTTCCCAATTTGAGGAAACAGGTGGGAAAGAAGATTGTCAGACAGGTTTGAGAAGCACAGAACAGACAAGACTAGCAAGAAAGGTGAGGAAACATCATGACCTCAACTCCACCCAAACCCCAGGCCACCCACATTCATTCTCCAATAGTTACGGATGAAATAGGGATTAACTCTTCCCAGCTTCTTTCTGCTCTCCTGCCGTGCCCTAAAGCAGTGAACTATGGCTGCAGCTCTTACATAGGTTCAGTAAATACCCAGCCAAACCCTCTGCATCTCTCCTACATAAACCTCAGGACATCTCCAAGAGCACGCTAGTCCAGCTGCAAGAAAGGGCCATGTCCCTGTCTAGGCATGTAGTGAAGAGGAGACCAAGGAAAAAGAACAATCCTCAAAGAAACAGCCAGTGAAAGAGTTGAAAAATAGACTCTCTATATATACATAACAGGAAAAAAAAAATCTTACCCCCTTTCCCCCCACCTGTCAAGAAGGGCTTTTGAAAGCTTAGCTTTGGAAGAAAAGGTTAATAAGAATGCAAAAATTAAAATAACGAACCCAAGAGAGATCTTATAGTCTTCAATTAGTTTTCCTAGAGAGAAGTAAAAAACTGAGAGTGAAATGTTGATTAGCATCCTAGGGCCATGCCAGTGCTGGTATACGTATGAATAACTGAAACCAGACCTATATTCCATTCTCCTCTCCCCAACTCTTTCCAGCTGCTTTTCTAAGCGTACTGTCACAATCCCTGGAGGAAGAGGTGTGCTGTCATCCCTTTGATAGCACTCATATATTTCTTTTCTGAATTTTTTTAATGTTACGTTAGGAAAGCTATTTTCCAATGTAATCACAAAAGAGAGATGAACATGGCAAATAGATGATCCCTTTAGTGCCCAAATTTTTGCAAAACCTGCTATTATTTACTTGTTAATAAATGTCTGGTTTTAGATTCTTAAAAGAAAACTCTGTTACAAAAATAATTTACTCCAATCATCATTGGCATCTTTTATCACACAGCAGACTTAAGCAATCTGCAGTTAAAAAGAATAATTTGTACTAACTTGCCATGAACCATTTATGGATTCCACCTCAACTGGAATCATTATCAAGTCAGCACAGAGCTATTCTGTAGGTAAATTCATAGATTATGTACTTTACCTAAGCACAGAGCACACAGGATAAAATACCTTACTTATTTACAGTTTTTCCTCCCAGTTACTCTTCTTTTTACTTCCCTCCTCCCTTTTTGTTCAGTCTATTTCCAAGAGCTAAGTCTTTTGGAAAGTAATTTCCAGTAATATAACTTGGGTGTATTTGCACTTTTAGAAGTCATTCCTGATATTCTCTGCTCAGGTGGGAGAAAATGTGTAATAGTGATATTAAGGGCTCTTCAAGGTATCCAAGTAATTTTGAGAAATCTAAGCCAACCACAACTATTTGTCAAGGACTTAGCACCCAAGTAGTTAATATTATAGACTCTCTGAAATGATCCTCCATCCCTTTCAAGTCACAAGGTCCCCACTGATTTAAATTGTGCAGGATCAATCCTCTTAGGCCAAAGCATATGCCAAAAATCTGTCAGAAACTAATAGGCAGGACATTTGACAGCAACACTTAATTCCCTAGATGAATGTGGGGGTTTACCTGACATGAATAAAAGTTATGCCTTCAGAGAGGGCTTTTCTGATAAACCCTCTGGTATGTATCAACTACAGTCACTGTGAATTTTAGTTCTAAGCAACAAACTCTCAGCTACATTTGCACCTTCCCTCAGCTTTCCCATGCAATGCCAACATCTTGTTATTTCCTATACTGCCAAATCGCTTTTCATCAATTATGGTGGGACTAATTTAGCAGACTGTCCATCACAAAGGCTTTGCAGAGTAAAGAGAAGTGAAGTTTTCTAAAAAGTCATTTTTCAAACATGCCTTCATAAGAAATGTCAAAGAGCCAGAAAAATATTTTAATGAAAAGGGCGGTATTTGTAAAAACAAACCATTTTTAATGGCACACAGTGGCCACAACAGCAACAGTAGCTGAGGCTGGGACTGGGACACTGCTGCAGAGCAGAGATGCCTTCTCTCCTAATGAGTGTAAGCCTATGATGAACACAAACTTGAGTGAGGAATTAGAGACTATAACCGTAGAGCATTATTAGCTTTAATCAGTCCTGTTTGTGGAATCTGGACAGATCCCAGAGGCATGGTTTCTCAGCCCTCATTAGGCTTTGCAAAATGAGTCTCCTTTACTTGGAAATACCTACTTGGCAGGGATTCTCTCTCCTTTCAGTGGGTGTTTTGTTGCAATATTCAGGGTTCATAGTGGGCCAGATCCTTTTTCAGGAGAAGGGCTGAACTACACTCACAGATTGCCTTTAACAGTGAAGGGAACACTGCTCATGTCCTTATTTCTTACAACTGCATACATGCACCAACTTAAAACTTTTTAATAAAATTAAGTTCATGCTCAAACACCACAAAAAAAACTCCCATCAAGACCACCTTTGTCACTGTCTGCCCTCATTCTCTTTGATGCGCATACTGCGCCAGACTCGCTTCCAAACACACAGAGTCAGTGACCTGTGAAAATGTTCCTGGTCTCTCAAATATGAGCTCTGTTCCCCCAGCCCCTAATCAAACAGAAAGATCATTTAGGTAATGATTCATCCACAAAAGGCTTTTATTTAGAACACACAAACACACGTGTCACTTTCTACTCACAGCACCTATCATACCAGCACGAAAGCAAATTCATGGGGATGAGCTGGCAAAGAAATAGTCTTCTAAGCAGCTAGTCCAATGTTCAATTCACTTGAATTGGCCAGATAGGAGCATTCCCTTCTAAATTTGAGATGCTCAGTCTCCTGACTCAAAAGTTCAGGTAGAGCTTGGCCAGAGCTGACTTGTGTGAGCAACCTAGCATCCAAAAATAACTGCTTTGCCTCTAGAAAAAACCGATCCACTGAAGTCAGGAGTGTTTTCTGTTTTGAAGAATGGGCATCAGTGATGTGCCAGGCAGCAATCTTCTTTTGGTCAGATGCTGGCTTGTTGCCTTCAAGTGTTTCATGGACCTTTAAAGTAATTCCCAATTCTAACTCTTCACTTTTGGTTTACCAAACCTTTCAACTTCAGGGAGAGATTTAATGATTATACTCACCAAAATTGCAATGTGATTTCAACAGCAGCAGTTCTTTCATTTTCTATCTTACTCTTCATGCTTCTCTGACATAAATTCTACCACCAATTCTGCCATTATTGCATTTTCTCCTCAGTTAGGCTAATGAAAGAAGTATCTTTGGTCCCATGGTGTGCTCATAACAGTAGCTTCTTTGCCTAAAGCAACAGTGAACAGAGAAAAAAATCAGTTCAGTTAATAGACATTACTGACAGGAACTCTAATCTTTAAAGGCTCATACATGAGGTTTTCATGATTTTTTTCACATCACAGCTTTTTTAATTTCCTCAAGATTTTAAATGAGTTGGTTACCAAACGTTTAAGCTTTTGTTAGCGTATGCTGTTCTATTTTTATGTAGACAAAGGACAGACAAACAAAAAAACTACGATGTTAATGGGACACTCAGTTGGCACAGGCTATAACCACAACCAAGGTTTAGAGTTCTACCTCATGGATGTCTTACAAAACAGGCAAAGCTTTCCAAATGTTTAATACAAAATATTCAAAATAAAGCAGTAGTATGTCATAAGTGTGCAATTTTTTTTTTCCTTGTAAAACCAGTAGTAATGCAGTCAGCTAGCATCTCTAAGGAACACACAATTAGGGTTTCTTTTCAGTAGTATTCTGTTCAATATTGTAAAAATAAAAATTAAATACACAAAGTGGACTTGAAGGACTACAAATACTACTATTAATTCTGATACATTACACTTTTTTGGTGGCAAGAATTAAGAGTTGGGAATTTGCTATGTCTCAATGGAAAGTTTGATACTAAACAGCTATCATTAGGCAGTACCAAGAAAACCACTTGTTCTCAACATACTTTCCCTTCCATAAACCAGGGAGCCAGAACATTTCCATAGAAAAAGGAAGAGGAAATAAATGAATTTCATATAAACCACTAAATGTTTTTGGTCAGACCTCAATTATTTTCAAAAGTTTCATGGGGTGGTAGTAGTTCTGTTTCAAATTAGGAAGATGTCCAAGCTGCACACATCAGATTCGGATCTGACTTCCTCAGAACACAAGGATGCTGCAATCCCAGGCTAATTCAGTTTATTGTAGAAATAGAAAGCATATGCATAGATTTAACATTAATATAACCAAGGAACACAGGTGTTTGTTTTGGCGTTTCATCTGCACTCTTTTCCTAGACAACTTCTAATTTGCCTGTTTAAAAACCACTGACTGGGCAAAGGCTGACTTGCCCATCCATGATTTCTTCTTTTCTATGAAGCCTAGATTTTATGCAACATATCTAGAATCAGCTAGTTCCCAGTGTTGAACCTTCCTGCTATTCCCAGAAATATTATATTTCTCATTATTCTGTGATGTTGAATAACTAGAATACTGCTGACCCCATTCATAAATCTACCTTAGATTTTAATATGAAGACCCAGCTTGTGCTGCCACTGAAATAACTGAGGTACATTGTTGGTTACCAAGAAGTATTCTGTACATATAGCAGAAATGCTTTGTACATATATATTTAATGTATAACATTAATTTCTTAGCAGTGGTAGACCTGAGTTTAAATATTGCCATGACCAAAGCCACACTGAATCAATAGTAATGATGACTAAATCATTAACATAGAACTTAATTCAGAAAGTAATGCTTATGGAATTCTCGCCAGCAGGCTATGAATTATTTAAGTACACACTGGTACATGGAAAACAAGGGGTTTGTAGCATTGGCCAGATATTCTGAATTCAGGCTGTCTTAGGTTTAGGCCAAATCAACTACATGGTTCCTTGACTGAGGCATGGTAAAGCCTCTCCTGCACATGTTCCACAGGCAAACATAATGTTAATACGGATTAGTTCATCCTAATTATTGGAATTAATTCCCTTTTTCTCTAAGTCTTGGTATCAACCTTCAGAACTTTGCAGACTGGATTCTGAGTTTTTTCTTGGTCAGAATTTAAATAAAGTCAACTACTGTAATCAAAAATTTTCTCTTACTTGACTGCATGATGCATGACAGAAGAAAGATGGAGGTGCCCCAGAACTGACATTCTTCATTGTTCCCCTTCGTTTCCTCACCACTCTTGTAATCCACAATAAAATCCCTAATTGAGAACCTTTCTTCTGCAGTTCACAAGTCCACCTCTAAAGTTTGTCTGAAGCTCTCTCAAACAGCTAATTAGAGATCTTAACCTTTTATAGTCTCCTGTACCCTTTAGTTAGCTGATCCCTAATCAGCTTTGCCCATTTGAATTCTCCCCCACACGCTTGACTCCAACTAAACTGATGTTTTGGCAGGCTGGTCAGCTTCTTTACCTTCCTTTCAGCTGGTCATGATAGTTTGATCGCATACTGAAAATACAATTACAATTACTTTGCTGGCAAGAACTACAACCTTTTCACAGTGTTCCTTGTCCAAAAAATAGCATATTTAAAAATACAGTCTTTGAAAAACTTTTTAGAAGGGGCAAGCTTTTAATATAATTAAAAAGTGAAAGACAAGGAAACACTTAAAAAACAAACATGAAAATTCTTGTTGTGAACTCATTTTCAGTTCAGACAACATGAGTAGATTTCAAATTGTTAATCTTATACTTTCATCAAGACTGGCTCAAAGAGCAAGACAGCTCTAAAACTGGACTGCAGTGGAACTTCTTATTTTCTTATACCTGTTTTTAGAGAAAGACAGTTTCTACCAGAATCATATATACGACAAAAAACAATTAAAGATATCAGCACAATTTTGTTGTCAGGTTTAGTTTTTCATGTTGATTGTCAGTATGAAAAAGATTACAATTGAATTTTATTTTTCAAAACTGTTAAAGATTAGCAAATATCCTGTTTCACTGAAATACCCTCTAGAATTTCAGAAAATAGGAGGTAAAAATTTAGAGCAATTGCTCTACTCATCATCATTTCTGCAGAGGAATGAGATTAAACCGCTATTGAAACATTCACTATCCTTTATTTGCTAGACAAGGACAGACCTTTTAGACAATTGACTTCATCTATGCAGATTACTGACAAAGGATGTTAAGAGGTCATTCTAAATGGTGTCCCTTTGGGCCATTTGGGCTTGAGTGGTCCTGTCCACAACTTATTTGCTATGGTCCACTGCTTTTAGGTAGATATGAAAAGAGCTTTGTACAAAGCACGTATTAACACATCTCCGCATGACTTTGCTTTACTTTTTTCAGAGGTTCTGGACAGACGTCATCTTTGTGGCAAAGGTCAAATGGGAAACATCTTGAAAAGAGCTACTGAAGCAACAAGGGAATGTGAATCTTTCTGCTCTTCTGCTCTCAGCCATGAAGCTACTGTACCTTATGAGTAAATTCATGGTTCTTTGTTCCTTTGAGACTATTTATTAAAATATAAGCCTTTGAAAGCCCTCTTTATTTTCAGTTTGAATCACAGAATTAACGGGAGGAGGTGGAAACACACTTAAAACTTGTTTTCAGTGGAGTCACCTTTGTTAGTCGAGGGGAATGATCCATATTTACAAGAGAGGAAATACAGTTCTGTGAAACATAATCACAGAAGATGTACTGGTATTTGAAAATGACAGTTGTACTACAAAAATATCTTCTCGAGTTACATTTTATTATAGAAATCTGACAGTTCAGGAGGCTAGATCATTTGTGAAGTTTATAATACTATATTTCTATTCTCTTTTACCACCCAAGACAAATAGAAAAACAGACAAATCATTCCAAGTCTGCCCAGCACCACAAGTTTTACTAGAATATTACAATATTTTTATAGTTTAAGAACTTACTGATTGTCTTGATATGCCCTCATATCAATTCTGTTTCAGAGCAATCAGTTGTTTTTCTATTACAAGAATTGTTACAGTTCTGCTCTCAATTTCAAAGGAAACCCTCTGAACCTCATTGATATAAGCAAGTAATAATATGTCACACCCAAAACAGTATCACATTTATAGGGAACATGCTGTTATTAAAGATACACAAAAAAGATCAGTTATGAAAACAAGAAAAGAAACAGCATTTCCATCCTTAGCCTGCTTGAAACATTAAAGGTAAGAAATGTTGTTAAGCACTTCTCTAAACAGAAGAAAGCTGCTGTTGTGCTGACCACATGCCCAAGGCTAAAGACATTTTGGAATACAGTGTAGAGGGTTATGCTCATGGGCCAGACATGCAATGGCTGTGGAACGGAATTCTAGGTGACAGACTCTGTCCTCCCATGGCCAAGTATCACTAGCCTGGTTATCAGCTAGAAGTTAATTTGAGGGTTTAAATGGAACCAGCAGAGCCTTGCTGTGCCAAATAATGAATAGATTCAGAAACATCTGTATTAACGGAAGACTTTCTTTTGAAATCACATTTCCGTATCTTTCAAAAAAGATCTTGGTATCACATGAAGAACAGGCAACCATTTGAAAAATCGAGGATAGGCCTTTTTGTAATTTACATAATGTTAAATTTCGATACACAGTGGCACTTAAAATTTCCATTTTGTAACACACAGAGAATATTGATTTACCTGATGTAATGTCAAATTAGAGCTCTATGAAATTTAGTATTTCTAGAAATACGTTAAGAAAATGCACTCATCTCAAAAATCAAGATGAAAAATCATGATCTTCTGGCTTTTAAGAATCTGCATGTGCCAATAACTGAAATTCTTTTTTCAGTGTAAAAGACAAGTCATGCCTATTTAGTGTAATATGACCATAATGTTATCTAACAGAAGTCCACAGAACACATGAAACATTTGTCTTACAGTCCCTAGGTGAACACATTATCATTTTCTTCTTGTCACTCAACACTGAGCATGTTAGATAACAACCGACAATAGAACTGAATATAATGACTTCTCCAGTCAATACTGTTATGAAGACTGAGATTTTCCTAATGGGATCTGAGTAGCCAAATCCCTTGGGCAGTATGGAAGATCGTATCAGCCTTAAAATTCAGCCAAGCAAAAAATTGTGTCAACATAATTTTAATATTGGAAAGTAGTTGTTGCCTTCACTGCCTTAAAAAAAATTCTCACATAGAAATGTATTTTTAATTGAATGTTTTTGAGAGACACATCCTTTCCTCACGAAGTTTTTTTTTTTAAAGACATATCTTCCCGATTCATCTAATAACACTTCAAGATTTTCCACCTTCCCTCCTTTTTCTGTCTTGCTAATAAAAGGAGAAGGGAAAAGAAACAAAACAAAACAAAACTATCTGACATTATTTTTATTTTCAGCCTTTGTTCAGCCTTTGTCTTTTGAATCGTTTAGCCCCAGTAGAGGCTTAAATGTGAAGAGGACTGGAGACTTTCACAGAAAGCAGGTTAGAGAACAGGTTTACTGGCTGACTCACCACCTACATCACACCATTTCTGAGCACATTAAGAAGCACTGAATAGCTAGTATGCTTTTGAAAGCTCTAGCAATACAGAGGAAACCTGACAGCTTCACGTGTGCCCCAGATGTTCTCATCAACAACAGCTTAACCCAAGACAAGTATGCTAAAAAAAATATTCCCTCCATGGGTCTCTTTTTATGGGAAAGGGAATACAGCTATTCTGTTACAATTTACAGCATCAAACTGCCTAAGGCTGCACCAAAGCTACTCAGGTAGCAACTCTAATGGGCAATTAGTTACAAAAAGATTCAGTTCCAGGCATTGACTACAGGTATCCACAAGGAACCAAATATTCCCTCTTCACCTCTTTGATCTAGTACTTAAAAATAAGGGAGGTGATGATAGGACAGTCTCACCTATTGTTGCCTTTCATTATACAACAATCAGTCACTTTAACAGAATTCAATCTGATAAACCAACTTTTATCCTCAATTTTTCTGGTTCAATTAACTTGTAATAACTAAAACTATCACGGAAGCTTAAAACCAGTTAGGAATGATCTTTCATGCACGCTAACATCTGACTGTAATTTGTAATTATTGAAAATAGCTCTCCAGCTGAATCCATATACTGATAGAAGGCAAATATATATATGAAGAAGTAATTTTAAAAGTACCAGGGACACAGAACAAGAAGCATAAATTGATTTATGTGAATTTAAATGTCACTCTCCGCAATATAGCTCTATTTTATTGAGATATGTGTAATAAGATCATACTATCAGTATTTTAATAATGCATAGATGTAGTGGCCGTTGTGATGCTTGAAAATTTTATATTATTCATATAAGTTATTGTGAAAGTAAGCACCACTCAAAAATCTGTATGTATTTATATTTACATTTCATGTATGATATAGAAACAGTAGTATTTCTATTCTATTATGGTATACAAATACATACTCTAGTATATATCTGCTGCAATAGGACAAGGGGTAATGGTTTTGAACTAAAAGAGGGCATATTTAGACTAGATATAAGGAAGAAATTTTTCACAATGAGGGTGGTGAAGCACTGGCACAGGTTGCCCAGACAGGTGGCAGATGCCCCATCCCTGGAAACGTTCACAGTCAGGTTGGATGAGGCTCTGAGCAACCTGATCTAGTTGAAGATGTCCCTGCTCATTGCAGGGGGGTTGGATGACCTTTAAAGGTCCTTTCCAATCCAAACTATTCTATGATTCTATGTAAATCCCTACTTACATGTATTTTTCTTGAGACCCCACCTTGAGTCTGGAAAAACACAAACACCTAATTGGAGAAATGGTGTCTTCCTGTAAAAGCTTACAGTACAAATGGACAAGAAGGACAAGGGATGGAAAAAAAAGAAAGCCTTATTATGATCACTTTATGATATGGAACTTAGGCACTTAGGGAGTAAAAAATTTTCCCCACACCACCACAAGAAGCCTCTTAACGGAACTAAGAATCAAACCAGAGCTCCTAAACTGCAGTCTTGTGCTCTAACCACATGGCAAAAAATACCTGTAAAATATTAAAGGTTTAGTAGGAAACTATGCTGTGACTTAACGTGAATAGATGCTAATATAGTAGTTGAGTTTATTTTGCATACCTGTCTTCCGAACTGCAGGATATAGCAAAATTGTTCAGGAAGGGGGTGACTGACAATAAAAATAATATGCAGAAGTATTTCAGATACATCTTTTTAAATCACGTTTTAAAATGTATTTTTTTTCCCCACTGACCTTCCTGAAGGTAACTTAGTGCTGATGCGTTATTGTTGATTTTTTTTTGAGAGAGAGAACGAAATAGACTCTGGATTGATGAAAAAATAATTTGCTTGATGACTGAATACCAACAGGAAACAAGGCTACCTCTTAGCAATCCAAAAGAGCTTGGATTCTGGAAGGTGGATGTACTCCACAACTGTCAGTTTTACCATACTATGGGTTAAAACATGAACAGACTCGTTTGTGACTAACATACTGGCAAAATTAAACGCAGCTGCTAAAACACTGCCTGGCTAATGTGTGGGTATGCTACATTAGAACTACATTGCTGAAATGCTATTCCAAACATTGGCATGTCTTATGGGCATCATACAGATTAGTCCATGCTAAAAGCATCACTGAAAAAGTGACAAGTTGTACAAAAATAAGAAAATAAGTAAATGGAAGCAGCCACTTCCCCCTCTTCCCTGTCACACACACACACACACAAACCAAAACAAAGCACAGAGAAAAAAAATCAGCACCTCCTTTTCTTCAAAAACTGCAATGTAATGAGAAAAGCTTAGTGGTACAACACTGGAACAACAAATAAGGCTCTCCAAAGACTTTCCCAGACCAATACCCTCTTTTGAAGAGCAACAACTTAATATACAATGGGCAGGAGGATCTTTGGGCGGCTAGACTACGCAGAAGGCCATCTCTGTCTACCTGTACTGCGCTACCCTACAATTCACCTCTGCCTATTTTCAATTCCCTGAAACAAAACAAAAACGACTCTGAGGTAAGTGCCAAGGTCAGAGGCAGATGCCACATCACAGTGCTGTGTGATGCCCAACACAGGATAGAGAAGCAGGGTCTGAATAGAAGTCTTGGGTCTAAGTGAGGTTGCTCCCAGCCTATGTATGAAAGAATCAACCAAACCTCTCCACTGACAAGGGTACAGTCAGACAGAAACCAGTGCATCTCAGAGAGGAGTACCCAGTGTGGCTCTGTTGGGTGAAGGACTCTGTAGAAACCAAGTGAGACACACACGCATAATGGAGCTCGGCAAGGAACTGAACAAAATACACAGTCCATTTCTGAAGATGAGCTCCATATGGCTGTTAAACCATGAGTCCTCTACAGGCAGGACCTACAGCCAAGTCACATCTGAGCAAAGTCCCTGTCTAGCCTTCTTCTGACAAATCAGACAGTTTGCTCTTCAGGCTTCTCCTGGCTTTGGCTTTATACACGTTGAATCTCACTGTGCAGACATTTCATTAACATAAAATGGAAAGAGAAAAATTACAGGAAGCATTAAAAGGCTGGGTGTAACCAAACTTAAAAAAAAATCTTTTTTTGGTTTAATTACTGTGCTGGTAGAATGTGTTACTGTGCCTTGTCAGTACATTGCTGAGAGTATGAAAAAAAAAACCAAAACACTTCTACAGAAGTGTAGGAGAAAGAGGAATAGAAACCAGATGCTGAAAAAAAGGTCCAAGTAGGAGTATAATTTGTGGCACCGCACAATTATCCTCCATAGTCAAGTCTCACTTGCCTCACCAGGTCAGTGTAACACAATTGTCGCCTATAAAAATCACAGTAAGTCTTGTTTTTAGGCATATCCCATTCTTCCACGTTGTAGCTCTTTTCAGCCAAAATAACTTATTTCACAGCATAACACAACAGAGATCAACTCCTCCCACATGCATCACTACCATTCCCAGTTATGTTATGTTCAGTTTAATTACAGACTTGCTCGAACAGGAGACAGCAGTTTTTTAAGTGTTTGTAGCATGTCCGCCTGATGCTGTATGAATAATGTAATCTTAAGGGACCACATTTTCCTTGGCCTTTTATGCATGGGCTGAAGGGCATTCAACTTCTCACTACTCCCACTTTCACAAACACAAATCACAGTCCTGTAACTTGTCCCCAAATTGCTGCTTGTGAAAAGCATAAAGTATCATGCTCTAACAATAAATTAATATGAGTAAAATTTTAAAGCTTACATGTTAACAAATCTTTTAGCAGTCATTTTTAAGCATTCAATTCCTCAGCAAAGCCTCCTGTCTTACAAGTGAGAGGGGATCCTGCAGTGGGGATAGTTTAATGTTGTCCCCTGATTTTAATGCTTAACTGAAAGATTTATTTGTGAAATAATTTTGAGCAATTTAAGCAGAACTCATCACAGAACCAGATACATTTCTCAAGGGTCCAGAGGTAGCATCCATAAATCATTACAGCATGCAATTCTTTAAAAGAGGCTGATGGGCCACCATAGCATTACAAAGAGCAGGAAAAGAAACAAGTTGGTTTTGCTATTCAGGCTCAGCAAATAATTAAACCAGCAGAGTTAAGAAAAGTGATATCTATTATTGAAAAAAAAAAAAACAACAAACTATCATAATGTTGTCTCTTGTTCAAAAGGTTGTGTAAAATATGTATAGATATTTTCCAATTAGCAGATACAACCTACCCACTTATAACCAATGAATTCTTATGATTAACTAAAATTCCTAATACCAGCATATAGTACTAGAGAATGCATACACCATATTTTAATCAAAGCTTAATGGAGGTCCTTGCTGATAATGGTCCTTAATTTTTATACAGCAGTATTAAGACATTTAATAAAACCTCTTTCTCTTTCCTTCAACAGTAACCATAACTTAATGGCAAAAATTATTAAACTTGCAATAGAACTGTTTTATGGATTTAACACATTAACTTCTTTTGCATGTAAACTGACTCCAGTAGAATAAACAATGTGATCTGACATGGTTATAATTCCAACCTTCTCCAAGTCTGTCCAAAACTTTCTCCTCTTTCATAAAAGCAACACATTTTGTCACATTTCTGCCTATCCTCCTTTTCCAGATCAGCTCTAGTCCTAGCACAAAATTTTGTGATTCCTGCTTTTAATATTTTTCCATGATAAAAGTTCACCTGCTATTCCTACCACTCTTATCTTTTGTCTCACATGATCTTTTGATGAATAACTATACTTTGACTCCCTGACTTCATCTTTTCTCCTGTCCCTTGATGATTAAACTTCTCAAAAGCCTTTTGAAATGTAAACAAGTCATAGTCAGACTGCTTTCCTTATCCACTGCTGCATGGATTGCTTCCAAATACACTAATAAATAGTCCAGCATGATTTTCTTTAGTTGAGTCTATAGTGATTAAACATCATCATAATGAAGAATTTTAGATCATCAATTCTCACATTTTAACTGTGTTGAACATATCTTACATCAAATTTAAAAAACGCTTTTGAAAAATGTTCATATATATCTCAATCCATAAACGTGGTGGGTTTTGACTGTATAGAAAACATCCCCTAAACTGGATTTAATTTCTGGATATGATAAAAAGGTCATTAAAATACAGAAATTAAAAACTCCTAAACAGATATCATTTCCACTTAATCTCACATGTATGGAAACATGTGTATCTGCATGTATATGTAGAAGTATACCACATTTTGCTCAACCATGATTCCTCTTGCAATATGAGAATTTATTAAATGGAAATACATGCTCTCAGACTGACCATGATTTTTTAACCAATGTCATAAGCTACCGTTTCTTCTTAGAAGAAAGTACAGTTGCTGTTGGCAGTTGTTCTTAATTCTTGTTTTATGGAGGCCCAGTGTCCTAAAATGCAAAGACTTTTCTTCTTCCTCCTTTGATTACAGGGTAAACTATATTACATCCATATTTGCATCTTCTCCCCTAGTCTGTATCAAATGTTACAGCTGATATACATCTCTGACAGGGATCTGGACTCTCAGTCTTTTAAAGTGAATTATTAGTCAACTATTCTTACTTTTGTGGAAGGAGAGTTATTTTGCTATTTGACATCTGGCAGTCATTTAAAGCACTAGCAACTCCTCATTCAGAGCAGTACACAGATCTGATTTGCTTTCATTATTTTCTCGGTCTAAATGCCACACTATTGCTTTTCTTGGGGGGAAAAAAAACCCTGCTGGGTTGGGCTAGATTTCAACTGTTAGATTTTCACTGTACTTTGTACTAAACCAGATCCATAAGAACTATCTAATGTGTAAAATCTGTTATTCACAAAGATCTGCAGCTGGCTCTGTCCCAGTTGCTTGAGAGTGATATCTAAACATAAAATAATCTCTGTATAAACTGTGGGTTTGCAAAATATGTAAGCACTCTATGTTTGTTCAGTCAAGATCGCTTGTTGAAACTGAAGGTTATGGCTGGGTGATAACCATCAGATGTCAGTTCAGATGGGAATCCAAATTCTTCCAAAGTTTAATTATGCTCAAGTCACATGGACATGAGATAGGGACAGGTTGGGTAGAATTTTAAAGTATACCATCAACACATGCAAAAACTAATCCATGATAACCGTGCTTCCTTGAATTCTGTGGAAGCAAAGTCAAGTGAAGCAAACAACTTTTAAATACATGCCTAATTACGAGATTGGACCCTTTGAATGATTAGAGCTGCAATCAGGAACAATGCTTCTTTTCTGCTTACAGAGTGATGATTATGCTATAATGATTAACTGCTGTTGAAGGGTAACACAAGGTAAGGTTGAAACATTTTTCAAAAAAACTTAGGCAATGAAATACACATGACTACTTGAATGACACAACTTGTCACTTTAAGGATCTTTTTGTCAGTGTGAAAAGTAGGTAAAGCAGTGGTCATTTCAGTTCTGGTACAGGGTAAATTCACCCATTGGCTACAAACCGCACTCTTCCATGGCGTTTGGGGGGCTAATCTTAGGATAGCAGAAACATATTAGTTACTTCAAGGTTTAAAAAAGCATCTTTTTCTGTGGGAAGAGACTGCCATGGGCAACTTAAACAAAATAGTACCCTGGAAAAAAATGACAGATATGGTCTGGTTTTAATGCCTGCTTTAACAGGAAAACCGACCAGAAAGGTTAGAAGGTCATTTTTGGCAAACTGATTATTTTAGGCTTTTCAATGCTTTCAATCTGATATACCCGTAAATATTGCACCACTTCTTCAGCTACATAGATTACCACTTACTAGAGCACATTCTCTGTTCTTAGTAGAGTTCAGTGATCAGAAGTAGCATATACAGCCTGGTAAAATGAATTCTTTCCTTTCTGATCCTTTCTCATAATCTCTGTAAGCTCCAGAGACCAGTATCTTCTCTGAATGAGATGCCACTATAAAAAAATACAGGGGCCCATCTCCTTGGGAAGATATCCCATAAATGAACGTGTCAGTGCAGCACTCTGCAATGGAGTAGCTCCTTATGTGATGAGCTACCATGTGAAATTCATCTTTCCTCACAGTTAACCATGGGACTGGTACCTTGTCCTCAAAGCCTTTCCCTCTGAAACCACCAACTACCATGAAGTATGTCCAATACAAGCCAGGAAAATGTTGGGTGGCATTGGGTCATCTCATACTTACCAGCATGATCTTGCGGAAGTTTAACATACTCTAAAATTCATTCATATAATAAAAAAGTGAGAATCCTTAAAATTTATCACTCTGAATCTTCAAAGTTTCTTTCTTTTTACCTCATTGACTATTCAAAGGAACAGAGTACAGCTGTCCTAATTAAGAGCTGCAACTTAATTTACATCAATCTTCTCTTCCAGATCTCATCACTTCAATCCTCTTGGTGTCTTTTCTGTGCTTAAGTTCTTTTATATTAAATTACTCCAAAATACTCTTTCTGTGTTGTAAGACCATTTGGAATGCATGTGGTTTATCCAAAGCTACAGAACTTGTTCAGTCAGTAGTATTTAAGGTTCAGGTGTAAGGATATGTTTTCTGTGTGTTACAGTGTTGGAAGCAGGGTAGAGGCATGCTCTCCCACAGCTAGTGTAACTTAGCTAACATGCTGTTAAACCACTCCAGCTTCATTATTCTTAGAAGCTTTTAGTCACCACTTCTCTTGTGATTGCATGAGATCTCTAAGTTCTGTGGTAGGGCAGTGCACTTGCATTTCTTTCTATAGCAGTAATAAATATTATTGGTTGCCTTTACTATTGAAACTAGATTCCTAGACTGTACCTTTTAACCCTCCACAAAATGACGTGATCCCACAGTGTGCAATGGCCTCATTCCACTAGCTTACCTACGTCCATATTTGTAAACCTTTTGGATAAGATATTGATCTCTCTTCCAGCTATGTTCTCTCTACCTGCTGGAGTGATTTACTCTTGAGGAAGCAGGAAGCTGAAGAGACACAATTTTTGTTTCTGTTTCCCAGTTAGGTTCAGAGTTAAGGTTACTTGGGTGACAATAACTATATATTTGGAACACGTCATAAGCTTAACAATTTTTTGTTTTTCCTAAAGACTACTCAGATTTGCATTTATAGGATTTGAAATACTGCATCATTTCCCTAAGGATTCTGGTAGGGGAAGGAAAAGCTGAGGCAATCAATCATCTCTAAAGGAAAAAAAGGAGGGCAAGAATACATCTTTGTTAACCTAGAGAATTTTGGGATCGGGTAGATTATTTTCTTTGGGAATAAGACAGTCAAGATTACAGTTGAGTTCTCTTTGGGGATTTTGAATAATCTCAGGTGGCTGTGGTTAATTCTGAGTTTTTACTTCTCCTCCTCAGCCAGCAGCTGTCACAATTTCAAACAACAGAAATATACAACTCTCAAATAAAAATATAAGATTGACCAGGATAATCAACACATTGCAAATGCAATTAGTTGGAGAAAGAGAAGTTCAGTACTTGGATCAGAGAGAGAGCAATATCCTGACATGGCAAATGTGCCTGTTGGGACAGCTGCTGCACGCGACAGCCTCTCCTTTGTCAGGTGGTCTCTGCCTCTCATCCGCTACAGCCCATGAGCCCAATCCTGCCTGCTGCCCTTGATATTGTGATCTGTGATTGCTGAGAGGGGGCCAGGCCACCTGCAGCAGTTCTGCAGGCTACATTTTCAGAAGTGCTCAGCCCTCACAATGGAGTCCTGATTTTCCAGAGAGTCTGGCACGTATTCAGCCATCTTACTGCAGTGTACCAAATTTTCAAAAGTGCTTGGCCATAAGCAGTTCCTGTTGACATTAAGCATGCCCATGTATTTATCCACAGCTGCTGCCTCTTTTGCAGGTCTTTTAAGCATCTCCTTTCCCAGTGCCTGTGTCAGCACAATGACCTATCGCTTTGTCAGGGACATCTTTAGGATGTGAGGTCACACAGTAGGAGAGCAATCACAGTCCTAGCCAGCTAGTGGGGACTGTACTGCCTTGCTGCAGTTCTGCTAGCAAATGTGGCACAGACCCAGCTGCAGAGCAGTCTCAGCAGCTTTCTCACAGCAACCTGTCTTTAGGGGTGGAAGGCGTCAGGACTCTCCTCCCAGTGCTCTAAAATGAGTGAGACAGATCTTGGGGCAGGGGGCAGGTCGGTAGCAATGCAAGGTTGAAATCCTGTGTGTGAGTCACAGGCTTAGCATTTCAGAGTGTACATGTAGGTCTGTAAACAACACTACAAGAGCAGTTAAACAGATTACCTCTAACCAGTTGTACCTTTGCTCATTATAGTAAGACTGGATGACATTTTGAAAAGGGGTTCTAACCTTGACATGAGGTTCACAACAAATTGCCCACATTTATCCCCTCTTTGGAACGTTCCATGCAGATTTTCCTCAGGCTTGTACCATGGATGTAGCACACAGGGCTCTTCCCAGATTTCTGAACATTGCTCAGATAAAGCAACCTTCTTCAGAAATTAATCTGGATGGAAACTGTATGTGCAGACATAGAACAAAATATTCTTGTTTTGTAAACATTTTCCCAGTATTTGTTAGGAAATTGCCACCTACCTGAATAGGAAGCACAAGGAAGTAAAGCCAAATTTCCTAGTCCTCATAGGTAGAATGGGCATAGGCCACACCTAATTGTTTAGAGAAAATGTTTTTCTTACAAATGTGCTTCTCATAACCTTCACAACAATGAATGTCATTCCATTCCAACTGCAATTAGCATTGGTTTGATACTGCAGGTGTAATGGTGACTTGCTTTCATGCCTTTTCACAATGGACTATAGTTTGGAAAATACTAGTCTAACTCATAAATAACATAGAGAAAGCACAGGTCCCCTCTGAAAAGTGGGCTAAGGAGTGGATATGCAGAAAAGTCTACTGTAAAGTACCACTACAATAACTGAGCCAGGTTGGAGGACAAAAAATTATGCTGAGGGGCAGAAGCACTAAACTACAGGGCATAAATAACAACAGATCAACTGAGTCATCTGAAAAAATCTAAAACAATTTTGTCTTCTAAAAAGCCATTTACTTGCCTTCATTTTTGTATTTTCAAAGGTTATCCTTTTATACAATAAGTAAAAGGAGCCTTTTAAAAACGATTAATCTGACAGTGTCATTTTTAAGTTTCAGAACATCCCATGCTGTTATGACAAACAGTACACAGTGCACAGTTCAAAAGAAAGGAATGTTTCTATCAAAGTGTTCCACACTCAAAGAGTACAGAGCCCAGCATGGAATAACTAATGGACCAAACTACAGCAATATTATTTTTTTAAAGTTTTTCAACCTGAGAAGCATTCAGGATTATCAAGCTGTGATCCAAATCTTTTCTATGCATACAGTGTCCTGCTGCCTGTCTTGATTCTTTACTAAGTACATCACATAGCAACACAGAGGCATTGTTTTTTAAGGGGTCCCCATTCAGCACCATCAAAACTATGGCTTCACAAATGCCTTTACTTGCAGCATGTATTTGCTGATGATTGCTCAAATGGGTAACTAATAAATGGTGCAGATGGAAAAGCAATTATAGAGGATAGTCCTTTCAGGATGGGGTGCTTGAAAATAGTCATCAGTCTGAAGGGAACTTTGATGGGTAGGTATCTTTCAGTGCGGATTATAAAGAATAGCAAGCAGGAACCTGAGAAACAGAGGGAGGCTGTTCATGCAAGGAAATGCTGAGGGAGGTTATGGTCTGTCCAGTGACCATGCAGGTCCCCAAACAGGAGTTTGTCCTGCCAAAATCAGCTGTAAAAATATGTTTAAATGAGAACAGAATGTAGTTTTGTCATGTAAAGCCCTAGGAATTGAAAACTATTCCTTAATTTTCCACTTAAGATTATTTTCAGATGACATGAATTGTAGGTCAAATGCTAGAACTTCACACTCAGCTCTGGCACCGTGTTACCTGTCTGAGTACATGCTCAGCTACATTTACAGCTGGTGAAAAAGGAAGCAATGGTCATCTCTACTTACTAGCGACAAAACATGCTGATATTCTTCCTTGAAATATCTCCATTCTTTTTCACATTACATCATTCACTTTCCATATGTGGAATTCTGAAGATTTATCCAAAACCCATTGAAATCATTGCAAACTTGCAGCTTCATAAAATTGTAAAAGAACTCTTTCTCCTCTGCTTGCCACACTTATGTGAGTTCACTAGAAAATTGCTCAGATGATGACTGTTTACAGGATCTAGGGCATTGTTGTTACTAATGGTCCCTGGCATGGTATTTCTGCACACAAAGGGTGCTGATGGCCAGCTTCTTGGGTTGGCTAAGCAGGTTTACTTAACTTGTGAACTTACACAGACATTCAAATACATTAATTACATGACTCAGGACACAGTCCTGACTGTCTCTGGTTAGATAACAATCATTAACTATATTACATGAGGAATCCAGAAAAATAAGATGCTCTATCAATCATTACTATTTTCCTCATAACCTTTGCCCACTTTTATTAATCTGACTAGTGTCTTCTGCAGTAGTCTTGTGGCATCAGAAAGCTTTTACTACTATAACATGTCAATTCTATTTCATCTGAGGGACTATTTCTACACTGACTAGCAGCAATTTAGAAGCCAAATTTATAGTCACAGCACTAACACAGGTGTCAAATGGAGAGAATTAGTCCTATATTTTTAGATCTTCAATCATTGTGTCTTTTCTCTTCAGCATTAAAAACAGCAAAAGGAGTAGTAAAATTTTGCAAATACTAATCTAATAGATAAAGGGAATTTAAAGAAAATGGGTTTAGTTATAGTTTATGAAAACATAATACACCAGTATTTTGCTGCTTTGCTTGTTTTCATACTCAGTTCCACAAAAACAGAAACAGGAAATGAAGTTAGGGATTCCAAGAGAGAAAGTAGAAAAAAGACTCAAACTGCAGATAATTTCATCCCTGCTTAATCTTTCCTCCCTCCCCCTCTCCCAAACATGCCTTTTACACTGCAAATCATTCCAACAAAGGTTAAAGAGACCATAGACAACTGCACTATTACTTACATAAAGGAGGAAATGTTTGTTGCTTTGCTAACATCCTGTTTCCAGAAATACAGGTTCCATTTCTACAACAGCATTAAAGCAACAATTAACAGAATTGTTTTCTTATTGTCCTGATGTTCAGGTACAGAGGGGTTTAACTAGCAAATAAATGATTTCTTTTAAAGAAAGCTGCACTGATCTATGTGACATAGAGTGGTGCCCTACCAGCACTTCATTCCAGACCTGCAGCAGTAGTGCACTACTAGAAAGTGTTCCAGAAGTTTTTAGAAGTGTTTTAGAGTCACAAGAAATCTAATTGCGGAAAAACAACCTCTCACCTGTGGTTTTAAGAAACAATGACATTTCAGACAAAGTGAGTAAATATAAGGCTGACTTACAACTTCTAGGAACTTATCCAATCTGGGGAAAATAGGTGAGCTTAGGTGACCTTAGGAGATAAGGATGTACTAAAGAGGTACACAAGACGGTCAGAAATTTTATATTATTGGTGACTGCAAGAGGCCACATGCTCTTGCTGAATGCTACATGCAAAGCCATACAGTGATTATCAGCCAGAAACTCCTCCTAACATTGGCCTATAAGCATTTGTAGTTGCCCTTCTCTCATTTCAGTGTGCCCTCTATTCTTTCCAATACAGGGAATGAAATTAAATTTACCCCTGTACCAGCAAAAGAAAGGATGTTTATTTTAAATGCAGTGAAACCTTGGAAAGGAAGGCTGGATATTCAGTATGCTGGAAGCAATCCAGAAGGAGGACGTCTCCTGAGGCTAATGCAATTATGATTCCATTTTTGTTGGCTGTGGGAGCAGAAGTATCATCTAGCTGCAAGAACTGCTAGGCAAAGGTTACGGTCCTAAGTCTATACAGCATTGTGTACCTCGGACTCTGATTTTGTTAGTAAGTGAATTTGTATATAAGAAGTTAGAGAAGTGGGATAGTCCTGACACTGATAGATCTGCAAGCAGGGCAAGGGTTCGGAGTTCAAATACAGTCTTAGGCTCTGACACAGAGAACAGCTGCATGAAGATATACCTCTGCGTTTCTACAGAGCAGCTTGCTGAATCAAGGCTGTGAGGTCGTTTATTTCATGGATTATACATGTATTTAATTAAAATTCTAGGTAAATATTTGCAGCAATAAGTTTTTCAAGTAGTGTAAAGTTACACTGTATTAAACATTTATTGCAATCATATGAAATATTCCTTAGGTTAAATATTTACTGTTATTTTCAAGATATTGGTATTGAGCCTATTATAAACATTGCACACATGCAAAGCCATCCTTCTCAGAGCAATATACTTCTTTGAGTTGCTTTTAGACTTATTTCCTGATGGATATTTGCCATTAATGCACTATGACTTTTTCCTTTATGAAAAAAGGCTCTAGCCCAAGCTAAGAGAAAGTCCTAATTTAAAAGACAGTTTCTACTATGCTCAGCATTCTCACAGTAATAATAGTTTGTCCTTTTTTCTTACTGCAGCTACTGTATTAAATATTTATATTGATGTTTATTTTGTAAACAAAGAAACCGAAGTAGGCTAACACACAAAGCCTATGATGTGTTTTAATATCTGCATTTGTTTCATGTTGTGGCCTTTTACGCAGCTGATTCAAAGGAACGTGTTAAATAATAAATAATATTTTAAAAATTACATTGAAGTATTTTTGTTTGTTCGCTGGAGAACAATTTTTTAAAAATAAAATATACTATGGAGAATATCCATTCCCCAACTATTTTATATGCAGTAAAGGTACTGAAATCACCAGTAAATATTTGACTTTCCTGAAGACAGCATGATTGTCACAGTGTCATTTGGAATTTGACCTAAAAACCTCATCACCTTGCTAGAACTAGAGAAAGCAAAAGGCTTTTGGTCTAACATTTTTTGTGAGAATTTCTTTCTGATCGATAGTTGAACAATCCAACTCACCTGAAGGTACTATTTGTATGACAACCACTCACACTTATTTAGTTCATTTCATTTCCCATGTTATCTCAGGATTTCTACAAAGTTTGTTTCCTATATAACACTTCTACTGCTCGTGACTGCACCAAAACGGCATGTTTTGGGTGGGAAACACCTAGGCTGTGTGCTAGACGTGGGTTGCTCACCTGTCCGGACCTTATAACCCCGGGATTTGTACACACCTGTTTCTTTGGCATCTTTTGCACAGTGGGGTTTCACCTTGGTAAGGGTAAGTGCTCTGCCGCCCCTCTGCATCAGTGCTAACACAGTCATTGCTTCACAAGGCTTTATAAAATGTCTGGCCTTTCTTAATCCATACTTTAAACCAAAAGCACTTAGAAGGTGTCTTGCTGCCAGTCATCTCCGTCAACCCTGTAGTGCAGCGCGAAAGGTTGGGGTGGTTTTTTCCTTGATTATCTGGGGAATCTGTAACTAAAAAGGCAAAGAAAATAAAAAAATCAACCAAAAAAAAGTAATAAGGACAAACTGAGGAATGGAAGCATTTATTATTCTTCAGATAAGGTCAGTAAAGACTATCAATGCACCAACTGTTACCACAGAAAAGGTGCTTGCATTTTCCTGTCTAGCTAAAGCTGTCAGTGGTCATGACATAATGCACATTCCTCAAGCTCAGTTATCAACACAACTCAGATAAACTTGTATATTTTTATGTTCCTGCTTTAGCCTGATAGTGGTCTTTTGCTGTACATTCTTTAGATTTTACACCCATCTGTTGGAAGTGTCAAACATTAGTTTGGTGTTCTTAGATCTGCTTCTTTCCCTCTTTAATCTGATGCTTAGTGAAGTATTGAAGCAACTGCAGCTACATGTTGCTCCAAAGTTGGCTTGAAAAAGGAAAATTAAACTTTAAAGATGTATCAAACTTAGGATGAATTCACTTACTCCAGAATTAGCATACACTATTTTCCAAGGCCTAAGATAAAGATAGTCCGTATGTACAATGTACCTGTATATCTTTATATAATTGTTATAGAAATGCTTTCAAAAACAAGAACAACTTTTTTTATTCAGTGAGCAATAAGAGATCTGAAATGTATCTCTCAGGGATGTTACTGTAATGGTTCCTTGAAAATCCTGCATGACTCAACTACAGAAATAGCCTTAAAGTTCTTACGTGTCTATTGGTACAGAATTGGAGTAATTGAAAGGAGAATTTCAATGAATGTTCTAGTCATGGAATGACTTCAGGTTACCTGAAAAAAATCTGCATTAATTTTGACATCATATATGCGCATTCAACTACTTGCGTGGTTTCTAATGAAGTCATAATTAATTATCTCCAGTTGTAAAATATTGTTTGAATCCCTCAAGCACTTGTTGGTGGCAATTAGTTCATCTTGCTCAGCATTCTCTTTGATACCATCTTGCTGACTTTCATTGAACTATATGAAGGCCCATTTCCCCTGCTAATGTAGAAGTCAATCGTGAGGGCTTCATGCGCCATCCAGTGAGAGCACCATAATCTTCTAAAATAAGAGAAGAATAACAGATTGTGTTCTGTGGTGCTTTGTGTGCTTTTGACCCCAGCTAATCATTGGGAAGATCCAAAGTTCTACAAGTCCAGTGGGTCCCTTAGTTCTGCTCCTGTAGGGTTTTGGGGATAAGGAAAAGTAACAGACAAAATCCT
>NW_010511165.1:109462-223211 GCF_000687285.1 Phaethon lepturus | reverse complement strand
GCATTCCTGAGGGCTTCCTGGAATTTTGAGGGATGCAGATGCCAAAAAGAAAGAGCAGCATGAAGGTGCAGGCCTGGACGTAACAGTTCAGGGAACATTTAATACAAATGAAATGCCTTCCTCCTTCCAAAGATCAGTGCTATTCTACTGCAGCAGCCAGGGGATTGGACTAAGTTGTATTGGGAGAAGTCAAACTACAGCCACTGGCTGCATCCAAACTAACAATATGTGTGTATACTAGTAAACAAAAAAGCAATGGGAAGCAAGCTGAAGCACTGGGTCACTGGTCAGCCATATTGCTAGCATGCTCTCTGATGCAGCTTTGTCCACTGCCACACAAAAGTCTTAGTGCCGATCCTCAGCACTCAGAACTCAGTGCTGGAACTGCTCCCAACAAGACACATGGCCTAAACCACCCAGTGCAGCCACTTTCCCCTGTAAGGCTGCTCGAGGCTGTGCTAGCAGCCTGGCATCAGCACTCACAGGCACTCATTCTGCATCCTAGGCTGATATGCCCTTAAACAGGCTGTGGCAGAGAGCTTGCATACTTCAGACAATCTGTACTAAAAAAAACAAACATAGAAAATAATATCAAGACTTTGGAATAAAGCTGCATCATAAGGGATGCAGAGGAGATCCTGGACCAAGTGCATTATAGCGTTGACACATCCAGCCTGTGGACTAAAGAGAGGTCCCTGGCCCATGGTATTTGGCAATAGAGACATAGCAAAAGAAACTAAAAAGGCATCGATGCTTTTCCCTCTCTAGCATATCATAGACTCATTTAGGTTGGAAAAGACCCTTAAGATTATGGAGTCCAACTGTTAACCACCACTACCAAGTCCACCACTAAACCATGTCCCCCTCTCCTTCCTTGCCTATCCCTTCTGAAAAGTTTATAGCCATCCGTTACAGCACTTCAGTTGTGTGTCATTCCACCATGTTTCCATGATTGCAATTAATAATTCTGTGATTGCAATTAATATCCAGAGATGGTACTACTAGGTTTGAATTCTTTTTGCAATAAACTATTAGGAGAGCAAAAATACTTTCTCCATTCCAAACTACAGCACAGTGTTAAGAGCTGTATTCTGAGCGTATGCTCAGAGAAAGCAGTCTGCACTCCCTCCTTTGCAAGGACACTATGTGCAATGTATTGCCAGTAAGTTTGTGCTCTGTAATAAACAGTTTCTCTAGTCATACCTTTAAGCATTCTTTTGTTTGTGTCCAATTTTGCCAAACAAAGAAATATTTTAAGGAAGACAGTCTAGTACTATTTCTCTGGGAAAAATATGGATGTTTCATTTAGAAAACAACTTCCTGGGAAGGAACTGATTACTCCCTTCTCTTCCTCCTCTTGCTCCTCTTTATTAAAAAAAAAACCTGCACTGTCCCATCACCTTAGGTTAAACCAGGACTCTGTTCAACAGGAGTTAGTGGACACAACCTGCTCTGTAGAAAATATGACAAAAGTTTTTTCCTCAGCGAAATCAAACATACAGAAAGACAAATATACAAAATCACAGGCATTGTGTAGCTAAGGTACAGCACATCAGCAAGCTACTGATTTTTTGTTTGCACAATATTTTACAGACCAGGCTAGAATGAGAAACATTCATTTCCATTGACTATCAAACAAGACATTTTTTTCTAAGTGAAGCAGTGCCTTTTTGGCAGGCTGCAATATTTAGGCATTCAAAAAGAGCCATTGCTTCTGAAGCAAAACCGTATTTTATTATGGAAAACAAAAAAAAGTGCTTTAGTAGTGCTTGAATGCACCTCTCAGATTTCAATAATTTGGTTAAAAAAGGTATCCTTTCTGGTCCCATAGGCTTCACTCACCCAAGGGTGAAAGGAGCATCATGAGCAAGTTTATCACATTGAATTATTTAGTGAGTCTCAAGGTCTCATCAGAAAAAAAGTGCTGCTGAAAATAAACTAATATGAACTGGGCTATAAACAAGAAATTCTGCTCCTGCTCTAAGTTCAAGATACGCTAGGAACACCAGAAAAAACTATGAGCTTAGGCTTGGAACTGGTCCCTGTCCACCGATCAAGTACAAGGAGGGTAATTTCTTGCTATTTTGAAGGTGCAAAACAACAGCCTCACTGACTAGCCTGCTATGTTATAAGCAGTACCAGCGATTTGCTTTAGTCACTGGTACTTCTCAGCATCTTCACATTAAACAAAATAATCCAAGACCTCTGAAAGTTTATCAAACATAAACACTTTAACATTCATGCACTATGTACACTGAAGTAATTCATGGTATAAATTGAAATATTAATCCATCTGTGATCCCAATCTTCATGTATGAATTCCATTGACTGACAGGTTTGGGTTTTGTTTTTTTAGTATTTTGTTACCCATGTAAAACCACCAAGTTCCCACACGCCCTCACTATCTGCCAATTGGAAAAAACCGATATATTACTAAAATAGAGATTTCATATTATATATTTCAGTCAAAATATAATTCATGAGCTAAAGAATATGCAATGTGTTGGTGATGTTCTTACCCCGCAAAGCACACACTTTACTTCAGATCTTTTTCAATCCCAGGGATACACACTCAGCCTACCAGATTACCAAAGGACATAACTAGAGCTTGGATGTATTTCATACATCTGACACAAACCTGAGAAAGCAGTCAAGACACTGATGTACTGGTATCTGACTTCATTTGGAGTGATGGTATCCTGGGGCATTTGGACCTTAAAAAAAACATACGTAAGCACCAAACGTCAAGCTAACTCATCTACATGACAAGTCTAAATCCTAACACTTTTGACCAGAAAAGCTTGAAGCCATGGCTTTATACCCAGAAAATATTTAGATCATTGGTTTGTCTTCCTTTGATGCTCAAAATGGTATATAAACTCTTTGGTAGTTCTGCTTTCTTGGATGCATTAGCACATCGTGATATGGAAAACACATTCAGGAGAAACACAGCAAACAGTAAATTATATTAGCTTGAAGAATGGTTTACTTAATCCTCAACTATCTAATCTAACACCTTAGGTTCATTCTAGACTCTACATTTTCAGAAAATGCCCTTTTCCCCTTTTTGTGAGAGCTTTAAAAATTCACCTTGCACAAGTCAGTTTAGAACTGAGATATCAGTACTAGTGTGAAAACAATGGTGCTCCTTTTCTGAAAACAAGTAGAATAATGCATACAATAGAAGGCTTAGTAACCTATAAGAGCTCATTAATGCAGTAAATTAACGCAGTTCAGTCATCCTGGTATTGTCCTATTAGATCAAGGACTTTATAGTGATGTGTTACTAAGATCTGCCTTGGTTTTTCAGGTGAGAGTGCCAAAGCTGACCAAGAAACATGATGACGCTGTCTAAAGAGCCTTTCCAAAAACAGAGTGGAGGACACTGTCTCAAAATATTTAGGAGGAAACCAACTGTTAGCAACACTTGCAAATTTTATATCTTAACTGAATAATGTCTAAAAGAAATATGCCAGATGCATAAAAATAAAATCAGAAATCTAAAATAAAGCTGAAGAACAGGTTAAAGAGTTTCCTACAACTTTCTGTCAAGCTGCTTTACTCTGCTTTTCCTGGAGTTCTCACTCAATGGTTCTGTGCCTTGAAATATGGCACTTTTCAGAACACTGACTTAAAATAATAATTGCAATTAAAATACGTTCTTTTGGTAAACTGAGATTTCTTGTGTTTTACATCCATTATGTCCTGAAATAACCAGTAAACTAAAAAGAACCTTCTCTGCACTCTCTACCCCAAAAATGTTCTTTTTTGTTTGCACAGCTCAAAAGAGATACCTGCGCACTTGACTGAGCATTTAATATCAGGAAAGTTTTTAAAGTTTTCTGTTGCAGAGAAGGGTTTGCTCAGAAAGCTCCATCACTGCAAAGATGCATAACTACATGAATTACTTGCCAGCAATAAGAAAGGGGGAAATGTTGGGTGAAATTGAATGAGATAGAGCAACGGAGGGAAAAAGGAAAGTGCTGGAAGATAAATGAGTTCTAAAAAGGTCTACTTGCTACACATAGGGCTGCAGAGCCAATACTAGCAATAATGGCAGTAGCATACCAAAATTGTACGTGTGCAAAAGTGTGGAAGAAAGACTGCACTGTGCCTGTCCACAGAAGACCAGGCTTAGACAGAACTATCAACCTTGATTCAAAACATTTTAACATTCAAACCAAAGAGAAAGGACCATCTTGGGCATATAAAAGAAACAGAACTTCATTCTCAGCTGAATTTAGCGATCTCTGAATAGCAACTGTGAGTAGAGAAGCCAGAGAGTATTTTCTTGCTGGCATAGACTGAGGTTTTAGGGCTACTCCAGAGAGTATCTGAGCTGTTGCTGTGTGCAAAGCACCCATATTACTCCTCCATACAGCCCTTGATGGTGGCCCAGGAGCACTGTGAGCACCTCAGTCCTTGGGTTTCCCACACAGGCAGAAAGCACACCAAAGCAGGTGCTGGGAGATGAGTTGATGCTCCATATCTCGCAGCAGACAAGGGGGCGGGGGAGGAGGCTGGGAAGGGAAAATCACAGAGCTAATTGAGGAAAAGATTTCCTTTAAATGCTAAACAACCTTGAAAAAACACGATGCCAGCTGAATAAATTATGATAACACTAAATGCTGGTTAAAGGGAGGGAAAGCAGTTGTAAATACAAAGTGAGAGCAATAAAGTTCAGGGCAACCTGGATAGATTAGGAGCACACACTTTTAAATAACTGCAGTTCCAAGATGAAAAAGGTAATGTGATGAGGCAGTAAGAAAAGAAATCGACGTCGTCCTCTGTTACAAAACACTAAGCATGAAAAAGCCCTTAGCCTTTTCATGAATAAAAGTCATCTTCATGTCTTCCACATGCTGCTTGGTGGTAGAAAAACATTGTATAGCGTAAACTGAACAAAAGATACATGCAAAAATTAACTCAGGAGAGTAAGTCCAATACTATAAAAATTAGTAAAGATTCATTTGAAGTGCAATAAGAAATAACAGAGATAGTATCATATCTCACATTACGAAAGGTAAAAATAACAAGGCTTTTAAGCAGTAAGGTATGTATTTTGGAGAAGTAAATACCAGAGTATGTAAATGAGAATGCATAAGGGAGGTGGAAAAAGTTACATACATTTCCTAACTCATTTAAACGTTTCTGTATAAGCACAAAGCAGACCTTCAGATCTCAAGCAATACTCTTGTTAATATCCAGATTATAGAAAGCATGTAGAATTTTGTAAAGAAAACTGAAATATAAGAATATATACATGTAAGATTTTGTCCAGTTCTCTGAAATTTATCAGTTTATATGTTGAAAGACTGTATCTGACATATGCTAATTTGGCACTAAAATACTACGCAGGTTAACATTTTGCTATGATGGCTAAGCAAATCTACAGTTTCACTGCAATGGATTGTTTTCCATTTGCCTTGCTTTTCCTTAGCTAATGAATAAAGGAAGTAGAAAACTGTGAGCTCAGACACTTAACAAATATACTAACCACGCAATTACTTATGGTATTTGTGAAGAAACAAGAACAGACATAGACAGAAAATGCTGAATAACCTTAAATTGTTCCAACACTTACCTATATAGTCCATCTCTGTCCAACACCACATTTAGTTAGATTTAGACCTGCAGTACAGTAATACCAAAAGCTTTTAATTTCATTATGTTGCATAAAATTAGCTACAGTGCTTTTCATCATCTCATGTTATGAATGATGGAAGGGGACACACACAGTATTCAAAATGCTGACTGAATAAACTCCATGAGTGATTAGAGCCAAGTATTGCAAGAAGAAAAGAAAAGTAGGTCTATGGTTGAGAGACCCTGACCTTACCCGACTTTATTTTGGAGAATGTAATGCAAACATATCTTATTTGCACTTGTATAAAAAGGCTCACTTATAGTTGTATAAAATATAGAATTTCTAATGCCAAACTGGGCATTTGATGTATCGCTCAAATCCTTACAGATGAGCAAAGGGATTTTTTGGAATGAGATTATCAATACATTTAATGTTCTGATTCTCTATACACCGTAAGAATAAACTTTAGCATTTAAAGGATTATTTGAAACATCCGGTCTTTCCTTTGGTTTGGAGAGTCCACACTTGCCTTCCAGTTGTTGATCACAAACATCTGAAACAGACATGGGAGTTTAAAACGCCAGTGCCCAGGGTAGTGCTGCCTAACCTGGGCTAGCTGACGGGGATGTAGCTGAGGCCATAGAGGAAGAGAATTTTTTTAACCAAACATTGCTAGCCCCACGAAAGGCAGTGTGGGACAGGGTAGAGGAGGAAAGTGCTCCAAAATTGCTATTTCACTAAAATATATACAATTCCCACCAATTCAGAATTAACACATTTAACTTCCTTTTTCATATGGAATTTTAATTATTATACTTTTACAGGCTCTTCTGCCTCATAAGCAGCACTACTACATATAGACTATTATACAACTGAAATCAAGTTGTTAAGATATTCTATGTTAAATGCTTTATAGATAATTTTAAAAATAAAATTAAGACAGCTACTGCTCTGTGCTGTTTGATACAACTTGTCTTTTAAAGTGTCCTCTATGTGTATGGGAATAAACTATTATCAGATTTCAGAATTACACAATAAAGAATTTCTAAGCCTCAGGCTACAGAATATTTATGTATATAGGTGATAGATATGTATATTCATATTTAATCCTAAGTGAGAGGAAAAAAAACCCAACCAGTTTTTGAATCAGAAATTTTTAGTTTTAGCATTAGTACTCATGCAGTTCCCAAGATGTCATAGATTCTGTTCATTAGACACCAGGAAAGGGCTTGTGAATCCATAGACAAGCATCATCAGACTTAGAAATAAGATCCTAGAGAGCAGTCCTTCAAACATTACTGTAATAATAAAAACAGAAATAAAACCAGCAACCCTGCTTGCTTCCTCCTTCTAATCTCCCAGAAAAGCCACCATTCTGTGTATCAAGAATGTAAATACAGAATTTATTTGTCATGATACAAAAGATCACATAAAAATTACTGGTTTTGATTAATTTCCTCCTGCAGCAAGAAATCTACAGCTTGTATACATTGAGACCAAGTCCCACAGGTCGTTCAGAATTACAATTTTTTTTCTTAAGTAATGCCTCACGTACCATCACGCACAAGTGATAAACAGCACTTGTCAAAACACCCAATGGGCAATTCACTTTCTGACTTTAGGGGTCAGGCTGCAAGCACCTGGAGTAAAATTCTTTAGAAAAACTCCACTAGCCCTCTACTCCATTTTCAGTTGCATCAATGTAATTCAGGCAAGGAGAAATACAAATCCATCCTGAGCAGTATGAAAATGATACTATTGTGAAGCACCCAACTATACTAAGTTCTATTTAAAAATCGGTGTGCTATTTTAGGGATTCGTGGTGGGAAGGAAAGCGATGGGGAGGGCATCATCAGTTCTGAAGGTAATTTAAGTTATGTTTATACATGCCATCGGTGAAGACTTGTCAACAGTATAATACATATATCTATGTTGAACCTTTGAAAAAAGAAAATGCCAGATCCATCAGAAGTTACATGTTGTTGGATGCTTGTCATTAACCTCATGATGAAGGCTGATACCTGCAAACCTTGAACTTTCCTTTGTAAAGTCAACTACGAGGCTTAAATTGTGATCTTTTTTTGGCCTCCTTCCTGTAAAGGTCACCATTTTGTGACAATACTGCAAAATCAATTGGTTCATCTCTGACAGCTGGTCCCATATAAAGCATTACAATTGATGCCACATGGAGCAAGACAAAAGCAGTGACAGAATATCTTTGTTACAGAGATCATTAAAGTCCCACTGTTTTATGGAAAACAATAATTGATGAAGTGTGAAAGAAGCAGTTCCCTCAAATCTTCCTGATTTCTTGTTAACTTATTTCTTTGTCTGACTGGCAACTAACCAGTTCAGCAATAGTTGTTGTTACCTTGCAAAGTCAAAACTCAAGGGCTGAGCTGCAGCCCAGTCTGTCAAGAAAGTTTTGAATGAGGAGGTGGGAGAAGGGGCAAAAAGGGCCTTTGTTCCACACCAAAATGAAATTAAATTAAAACATTAGTATCCTCTGAAAGTTAGAGTAGGTTTTTTCTTCATGCCCGTCTCAATAAAACTTTCAATATTTGCAAAACACAACTTTGAACACAGGCTTTACGTGAGACAATCAGTTTTCTAAATTGAAAAAATATTTTTTTGTCTTTGTTTCTTCATTTTCTAATATTATTTCTACCAGTAGTTCAATATGACAGCTTGGATATGTTACCTGAAAGGGAATTACAGAGATTCTCACTCTTGAAAAGATATAAAACAAGTATTTCATGTAAAGAGTAAAACTCATGGGAGCATAAATATCAGTTCTGTGATGACGCACAGCAATATATTCAGAGAACTAGCTGTGCTACTAAAAACTTCTCCATTAAAGGGATTCATTTGTTTGGATTAGACACTGCCAGTTGAACACAAAGTTTTCTTCCTGAGAGATCCCCTTCATTCACTGACATTTGTAAAGTGCTATAAAATGCTAATTGGTATCATCAGCAAATGATTAACATTCTGTTTAGTCTTATTCTCAAAGCAAAAATTATAAAAGGAAATAAAATGTCATACAGCAAAGAGATATCTGAAGACTTTAACAACACGCAATTATATTTTCCTTTAGATGTTAACTTTACCTGCATATGACCAGTTGTCCTTAGGCCCTCCCAGATATCCACAGCCTTAGCAGTCAGAAACAACAAACATTTCTGCTTCTGAGAAGTTGCCTCTGGCCAAGGAATTTTGCTGCTAAAGAAAAATTAATATTCTCATAAAAATCTGCCTTTGATTAATTTTCTTTAATCTCTGTGTCCCTACCATTTTTTGCTAACCCGCAGATAAGCGTCAGCCAACCACCAGTTTGCTGCTTTGCCCCAAACTCTGGCTAGTTTCCTCTTGTATCAATAAGTCAGGTATATTTTTTCCTCTCCCTGTCACCAAACCTTGGAAAGAAAAGTCAGTCTGCTCTACTGTGCTATAGTACAAGATGCTTTTCATAGCCCTGCTAGGCTAAATACTGCAGAGTTTAAGCACAACATGGTATTTGAATTACACTAACATGTAAAAATATTTCTGGATAAAAAAAATACTTTATTGCCACCAATTTAAAACCATAAACATGCTTTGAATCCAATTCAATATATTCCTTATTTGTTCCCGATTCTCTCCCATTATTATTATTAGAAAGCATAAATTTCCAGCAAGGCTTGTGCTTGACAAGGCTCCATTATTTGCACATGACAAGGTTTATCAAAAACAGTTGGATTTTTATGAGGAGTCTTTTATGTTTCCTCCATAAAATATAAATAAATGAAAAGGATTAGATGGAGGAAGCAGAGTATAATTCATCACCAATGTGAAGCAGAAGGAGCAGTCTGCAGATGGATGAACTGAAGAACATGGTGACTGGTTTAAAGAAGAAAACTACACTCTCTCTCAAATGTTGGGGAGCAAAGAGCACAATAATGGAGCATTGACTTTTCTTGCCATTTCTAGGCGTCCCTAAATGCACAAAGTACAGAATCACCCTAAGATGCAAAACCACATACAAAATAGTAATGCAGCTGTCTAGTTTTATTTGGCTGATATTTGTTTGTTTTGTGGTTACAGAATAAATTGAAAGACCAAAAGCTTAAAATTAAATCTGCATTATGTAAATAGAGAACAATTATGAGGAAAAATCTTTTAAGGTGGCAGTGTCTCACTGTTCTCCATTACCCTATATCAGTCGGATAAAAATCCACTAAATTGCCTTGTTCTCCCATAAAAATAAGTCGTGGAGACAGTGGCCCACATCTTTTTTGCACACCTAAAGCTGAAAAGTCATCTGCAATCCTAAAGCAAGTCCATGGGATTACTTCTGACCATCATATATGCCGTACAAAGAAACTCCAGGAACGAGTTTTGTTTTCTTACACAAGTTAGGCAGCTGCATCACCTTCCATGTTTCTGTCTGTGGTAATGGCATACACAAATTAGGCTCACAGTAATTGTGATTATTTGGATAGAATTTACAAAGTAAGCCACAGAAGTCTGAAGATTTCATAAGCAAAGTGGTCACAAGCTTCGGGTATTGAATGCATTCAAAAATCTAACTTTTCAAACCCAGTCTCTACTTTCCAACAGAACTGAACTTCCATTTCTCCTGAAACTCTAAAATTTGGGCATTTACTTTTGGTACAATTCAGAACGAAAATAGTTTTGCAGATAGTAAAAACTCTAATGTCTAGTTTCAGTAAGGTAAATAGGAAAACCAACATGTACAAACAAAATGTTTTAATACAGCAGAAAGTCAAAATACCTTATTATCTTACAAAAACAAAGCAAAAAATATTTGTAACCATTTATTTAAGCACTTTTTCATGCCAAATTTCATCAAAGACAATATGTTCCCATAGAACATTTCTCTTTTGGTGAAGCTGCAGTGAAAAATTTCTCAAAATGTTACAGTTTGGGAATTTCCAAGGACTCTCCTGAAATGAAAGCTGATGGTCATCATAGATATTTGTAGTGGAAAGCATGCAGTTCTTGGATGCAAGTGCTGTGTAAATATTTAGGCAGAGGACTTATGAAAATATTATCTTAACTTAAACCACTGCAGGTTTCTCCATATTTTTTTTCAAAACAAATAGAAAGACCCTCCCCTAAGCTGATCTCTTACTACCTCATAACCTTACCTATAAAAACTTTTGGTTTTTATCCATATGAGGTGTGTCTTTCTTCCCACACCCACACAGGACTCTGCCTGTCAGTACTAAATCTGTTTCCAGCAACAAAGGAGCCGGTGGAGAACGTCCTTAGAGGCTGAGTGAATTATCCAGAGTAAGTAGGAAAGCTTAAGTTAAAATAATGACTTACAGAATGATGGATACAAGATGGAGAGGGACTATCTCAAGGAGATAAATTTTGCTAGCAGTTTCCACAGTCAAAAGGCATACATTATATTTAACCAACTCTCTGATTCAAAGGTGTGAGCTACAGTAGAAATCCAATAGAGAAACATTTTCTAGCACTTTTACATCACCTCCTCAAAGCATGAGTTAAATCACAAGTGTTAATGTGCAAGGTAAATAAAAACATAAATATTTTATTGCTATATTTCAGGCTTAGTTCAGAACGTATAACTTAATGTTTCATTCTTTCCTTCATTTTAATATTGTTGTTTTTGAACTTGATCCCACAAACTTTTATACATGTGATTTCCCATACAAGAAAAGCTGAATGCTTGCATTATGGTTTGCAGGATCTGTGCCTTACATTGCAAGTTCTTCACGAAGTATTCTACCAGTGCTAGATAAACAGAGAAATAATTAATAGGCAACAGGAGAGATTCAGGTGCTACTTAAGGTAAACTCATTCCCAGGAAATCCTTGTGATGCAGGCTATGTAGCTTTGGATTAACTAGCTAAATCTCTGCGTTAATGAAGTCTATCTTTTATTCATGGGTCTAAACCTGAATGTTTTAATTTGTTGGAAATAAATTGTGACCTCCTGGTACTTCTCCCTGTGCCAGGCCATGTGATATTTCAGTGTGTTGTATATGCCCTGATTTAATCACGTTGTACAAATCTGACTCAGTTGGTGATAGAATCTGACCAGATAGCCTTATTATTTGTTTGGGACTGTTGACTAAATCTTTGGCACACCCTGTACTGGATTACATCGTGGATCAAAACAGGGAGGAAAAAGCTTAAATCTGATCTGTAGAAATGCTAGTGATAAACACAAGGAAAAATCCAACTTCAGGTAGTCTGGGAAAATTTCCTTATTACATTTGCTCTTGATTCTCCTTCTGATTATTCAAAAAACCACAAAGTTGCTGCAGTTTAGTCCCCCTTACTTGTTTCTGCATGTCTAGCAGTGATTTTCCTGAAATCAAAATTGATGAACTCACAGGGAAGTACTGATACTTAAAGCAACATGCAACAATGACATCTTGGAGGTGGTAACTGCTACAACCCGGGATTTGTTCTTCCAAGGACAGTTAAAAAGAAGCAACTGATTAGTTGAGAGAAGTCAGCACGCAGAGCCCAGCAGATAATAATTGTTATTCTACAGGTCACCAGAGCTGTCCTTGTTACTCTTTAATAAAAGAGGGAGCTCAGTCACACATTGGCCACTATCTCTAGGTTTAGTCCCTACTGACCTTCTGTACATCAACAAAGTGCCAGATGTGATGTCTCTGGGATATGTAGGATCCCTGGGGCAGGGCATAAAACACAGAAGTTACAGAGGAAAGCTGATTTATGCAGCCTTATTCTCTCCACATCAAGAGATTGTGCCCACTCCTCACCTTGTACCAGAGAAAAATACCAGCCCTTGACCCCCTGAAACAGTGAACAAACAGAGAAGTAAAGTTAAACCAGAACAAGCTCAAGGCTCCTCTGTGCTGTGCATTGACCTTTGCCATACAAAGGCATTAGGTAGGAAGACTGGGTTTATAGCACGGGCAGAGCGCATTTGAAGAACAGCAGAACAGAGAAAAGGGTCTAGCAGAATTACATGGACATAAAGGAGCACAAAGAGGCAAGTGGGACATCTCGGTCCCAGAGAAGGGCTAGAAGAGATCAGTTCTGAGGAGCTGCAGTTAAAGAACTTGGTTTTTTTCTATTCGGATTCAGCTGAAAAGGTTTTCTGGACCCAGCTCAGTACATTGCACAACATAAGCAGTATACATTACGACTCGAGGACACAGAGGACAGGAACTGACTCAGTATGTGCAAGTTCTCCTTAGACATAATGGATTAATTTTTTAACAGGACCAACCAGATACACAGGAAGCAGGTTGCAGGTGCTATTCATATGCCTTCATCTCCTATTGCAGTAGACATCTGGCATCTCTGAATACGGCAATTCATGTGCAACTACTGGGCTGCATGCCCCTTCTGTATCCATCCTGCCACACTGGTGCCATAAAGGTGAGAAGATCACCTAACAACTAGCCCGACTTTGAACAGGAAATCCCAAAGCATCACAAAAATTATTGTCCCGTGAGTTCAGTGTCTTATGCCTCAGTCTGCTGCAAGAGCACATGAAGTACCTGGAATGACTGTTGTGCGCTGCTGCTGAATCCTCATAACATCAACGGCCTTATTACACACCAGGATGAGCTACCTCTGAGATTGCCTCGCCATTTGTGGCTGTGATTTGTCACAGCTTTCATTCTCAATAATAGGTTCATAGAATGAATCGGGGAATACAGAAAAATATCTCAGACCATCTGTTTAGAAGGTGTATTTTACACCTTAGAGCTGATTCAAGAGCTACTAAAAAGGTGACAATTTCAGTCTAGCTCTTAAAATCTTCCTGTATTGCTTTAATGCTTACAAAAAGCAGCCATTACCTCCAAAATTTTGCCACAGTCTAAAACACAGACTAAAATAATCTTAAGCAGGTGATAGTCATATTTTATAGGTCAAATTCTTCCCCACTAATCATACCAGATAACAGTACATTCCTTACATAGTCTGTCACTTCCAGGGGATTCCTTATCAAATAGTGCAGTGTCATGGGCAAGATGGGAATCCTGCACACACCAAATCCAATTCATTAGTATGGACTAAACAGGAAATGCATATGACATTTTTTTATATTATTATTATTTTCCTGCTGTCTGAGAAATAGAAACAATGACATTATATACCACTACTGAGAAATACCAAACCACCAAACTCAAAGGAATAAGAGCAAGGAAGATTGATCTTTTTTAAAAAAATTGCTAAGTTAATTGAGCAAAACATCACTATTTCCTGTCAAAATTATTTTCTTTTCATCTCAAAGGATTGATAAACATTTTGCAAATTCTGTACATACAGAGCTGTACCCACTCCGTGAACTATTTCTGTAACTACCAAGTGAATTTTAAATAAATCAACTGTGGTTATTTTCATTAGTGGTCTGGTAAACTGGGATCATTTGCCAAAATAACAAGACAGTATTTGATTCAGGATAGTGATTGTTTGCCTTGGAAACATGATTGTGCACAGAAGACATCCAGTCATGGCAAAGTTACCTGTCCCATCAAGACAGCTTGCTTTGCACATTGCTACTACTTTAAATCTGCCAAAAGCCAGTTCTGACACAAATCAACCAATGTGTAAGAAGCTCTACTCTATTAAGAACTACAGTAATGCTCAGAGTTTCCAGTGAGGATCACTTTGATTAACTTATCCTCCACCTGCCAGACGAAGTTGTACAAAAGAGATAATTAACTTACAAAGCTTTGTAAAACGTTTACATCTTTCTTAAAAGCAAGCTCCCCACCCCAAAAAAAGGCCTATAATAAGCATAGTTGTTCAATTAAAAAATTCATTCAGATAACACTTTGCAAACTATTCAACAGCTGCTTCACAATGACTCAGAAGGCTGTTGGCAGCCTGCATTGCAATTTGCCCACTCCTAGAAACCCTCTGCTACATAGGCAGACTTAAGGGAAAGTGAAATTGGTTCAGAGCATGTTACAGTTTGTCTTGGAGTTTGACAATTACAGATCACTGCTGTAACTTTGGTGAACAGACTGCTGCTTTCATTACCTCATCATTTTCTGAAGCCTGAATCAGAACAACCCCAAAATAAAGTAACCCAAATTTAACCACAACAGTATCGGCCTGTTGTATGTTTATACAAGTTTGTATAGGTTTAATTGGAAGTGTATGTTCATATATCAAGCCTGGAGACTTGGCTTAAGAAGACAGATAAATAAATGGTATGTGCCCCCCCAAACTTTTGGCTGGAGGGAAACCAAGAAGCGCTTTGAAGTTTCTTGTAAAATGTCAAGAAGAGTACCTGACTCAAAGTGGGAATATGCAAATTAGAATTCCTCAGGTATTAACCTTTTCTGGCTCACAAATTGTTTGTGTTTGAATGCAGTCTAAAGGAGAGGAAAATAAAAAGAGCTATACTGTAAGAGTTTTTTATGACACTATTGTGGAAACCATTCCAAATTCCTTTTTTTTTTTTCCCCTAACAAGTCGTCCTTTTTGGCATTATGTTGGAAGCTGTTGTTTTATGTTGGTAGATTTTATGCTAATTCTCTGCAGAGAACAAACTATATAGTCATAATTTTTACAAGAATTTTAATTACCTGTCAAATTTTTTTGTGTTTCACCTAGGGGAGGTGCAAAGGTATTTTTTTTTTATTCCTCCTTTTGGTACTGTTCTTGAATTCCAGTTGCCACCATTTAAGAAATGTTAATGATGCTAATGAATATGAAAGGTCAGACACTTAGCTTGTGTAAATTAGCACAGCTAGGTTGATTTCTGCAGCTCTACTGATTTACAGTTACTGAGGACCTTAAGATCCTGGCACTGCAATTTATTAGTCTTGGCTATAGATTTTGTTCCATATATTCAGCTGTTTAGAAGTATTTGCAGGATCAAGTGAAAATACAGGTTAAGGCAGCAAATGTCAATCAATGTAAACCAAAACAACCTTTCACGTTCACTTCCACTTGCATTTCTAGCTACATAGTTCTGATTTCTTTTCTTCCTTTTTTTTTTTTTTTTTTTTTTTTAGTATGAACACACATAGAAAAAGTGAAGCTGGGTTTAAAACCTGCAAGTGTGCAACAAAAGCACGAACAGGGCATTACACATGGTTTCAACTAGCAAGCTCTGACCCCACCATTTTTTGTTTGCCCACCCCTACACTTTGAATCGCAGACCAATCTGTAATGTTAGTATAAAATCATAATACAGCAATCCTGGACTCACAACTAAGGCAATGTATTAAAAAAAAAACAGAGTAGACTATAACCACCATAAACTCTTTGGAAGAATCTAAATGCCACTGTACTGTAGCAAAACTCCTAAATAGTTTTAGCATTGTTCCTCCACCATAAACTCTTTGGAAGAATCTAAATGCCATTGTACTGTAGCAAAACTCCTGAACAGTTTTAGCATTGTTCCTCATTTCATCCTGTGTGATTCATCTAAAGATGTGGGTTTACCTTTATGCAGTGTGTCTGAGCACGCGTCATGTGTTTTGTGTCATAATTCTAATCCCCAGGTCAAAGTCTACTGCACTGACCAGTGTGACCATCACATTTGCTCTCTATCTGCATTTACTTATCTCACATGAAATGAGAGCTCTTCAGGGCAGGGCCTACAAGCATTTCTAAATGAGTTGAGTTTTAATGGCATGACCCAGCCATTACTATGACACAATTACATATAAGAAAATTCCTCTTTATTTTGTCTTGGGCAGGAAGTACAGAAGTAACACAGAACTCTGCTAAGCAAAATAGTGACTCATCTGAAAAAACAAGTGGGCAAGTAAAGACTGTTGGCTAACAGTTCTGCATGAGATCCAGACTTTCTTAAAATGGTCAGCTAAAAGCATTAAAAGATAAATTAGTATAGCTTAAACGAGACTATCTGTTCTGAAGATTGAAAAAAAAATCAGGTATTACCCTCAGGGGAAAAAAATGAAAACAATTCCACTGAAATATTAATAAGAATGGGACAAAATATACAATGGCTATGACAACTTCCCTTTTACATCAGAATAAACTGAAAATGATAGTAATCTCCTTTAGTCCCATCAAATAATGAAAGATTTAAACCAGAAAAAAAAATAAGCCATTCTGCTGTGAGGTGCTGTAAAGCCACTGATTTGACACTGGCAAAAGAAGGATTTGAATATAGATACCTGAAAACTAAGTCAAGTGGTTTACTCCAGGGGTTACGGAGGAATAGCGAACAAGTGCATGAGCACACTCACAAATTTCATTCTGGAGAGGTGAAAGAAGAGTTTGAAGAAAATATCTGAACAATAGTTCTTGTCAAGAATTATTATTTTCTAATTAAAAAAGACACCCATCCCACCCCCAAACCCCATATTCTTCTGCTGTTTTCATTATTCCTGAGAATTTTTCAACCAGCTGTAGTTTTTAAACATCAGAGCACAAAACTGCAACTTTATAGCACTTTCCAGTGAATGACTTTCTAGCAACTAGAAAGCTCAGGAGGCAATGTTTCTGAGTGAAGACACCTATTGCTGCAGGTTTGAGGCCCAGAGAAAGAAATTGGGTCTTTGAGTCTGCTAGTTTGTAGCTTTTTGCTTGTGTGTCTTCTGCAAGATCTTTCCTACCATAAAAAAGGTGGAGGAGATCATCAAAGTTAGGTAAGGAGGAACCGATGACTCTGCTGCTACACTTGGATATGCACAATGAGGCTATAAGACTTCTGCCATCCTCGTTGTCCGTGGCAACACTTGATGGGGCTGGAAAACTTGATATGAAGTTATTGCCTTAGCAGAGTATCACTGCATAATTGGTTTGTGTCAGAAAAGGCAACTGAGGTAGAATTTACTTCTATCACCACAATTAGCTTTTCTAGAGAATTTTTAAAGTTATATTTAATGTTTTAAGTCCCCAAACAAAAAGCTGGAAGAATCAATTATTTGTCTTGCCCTTTTTACTGCTTTCATTTTCAAGCCTTTCTCCCCAGCTTATAAATATTAGACTGCAGCAGGCTGTGTTAATATAACATATATTGGTTCCCCCAGTGATAGGATACTTCAAAAAAAAAAAAAAGAAAAAAGAACAACAAGAAAAATGTGCTTAGCAAAACCCCAATAACTCTGGATGAATGTGTTTATGTTTTTAAGTAGGGCCTGACATAATCTGGTGCTACAGATACATGCTATATGTTGCAAGTAGAATTTCATAGAACAACTTCAGCAAAATCCCAAAGCTTTCTAGTAAGATCAATAAAAGCAAGGGAAACAAAAATACCTCCTTTTCTGAAAGCATCAGAAATCCTGGAGAAGAAAACATTTTTAACAGAAGCAAATGGGACATCTAGAGGAACACATAAAACTCAGATGGACTCCTGAAACATATTTTTTTCAGAGAATTATCAGTATTACTCAGTTCAGAACAATACTGAAATTGGATGAAAAGTTGCATAGTAATAAAAAACAACTTTTGGGGGCTTAGGTACTTTGCAAGGGGACCTTGGTTGGGTAACAGTAAAGTGCTTGAAAAACTCCTTTCACCACTTTAAGAATTTGAGAACATAACTTTTTTGAGAACATAAATTTTGTGAGAGATGCTCTATAGTTACCTTTTGCTGAACGTTTACCCTGGCATAGATTCTTGCATCATCCAAACTGCTGTACCTAACAAGTATTTGGACTTTTTCTCCTATCCCTAACTAGAACACATATGAAATTGGTATTTGCATTTTTAATCAGCTACATAGCTTCCTTTTACATTAAACAGTTTCTGCTCAGTTCATACCGACCTGAAGCACAGCAGTCCCATCAATCTAGGTTTTGTAATATTATTCTTTCTCTGTTCCCACAGCGCAGGCACAAAGCTGCATTTTGCAGTCTCTACCTAAGGAAGGTGCCTGAATCCTTGAGCTCACTACAATTCGACTGTTACATGCATTACTGTTGTCAGATCCATGAGCAATTTTTAACTCTTCTGGCCAATTTTCTCACCATAAGCAGATCTCATTTTCCTGTCTTCTCTGAAGTCAGGCAAAACAAGAATTGCGACAGCAGTTTATTTTACCTTAGCTACCTTCAGTCCCTAATATGTATAAATACTACTGACTAACAGAAATGCGTATTATCCTCTGGAATCCATGACAGTCTGTGAGAGCTCTTCTTCCATTTCTAGCAGTTTTAGATTGAGTAACGTATGTTAATCAGCCTTCCATGTCTCCCACTGTCATTCACACCTTGCCCTCACAGAGCTCCTGCTGTGAGGCAACATGGCTGAAGGAATTTAGGTATATTCACATATCATGTTACCACAGTATGAGAATCCAAAATTAAAGTAAAAACCAGTCATTTCAAACAAACTTTATATAAAGAAAAAGAGCTGTCAGCATGATGTGTAGATAACAACAGACTGTAGCACAGGAAAGGTTGAGCCATGTCAGATTGTGTCAGTAGTGGATACTCAAAAAAAGGTAACAAGGAGAGAGCAGGCCCCAATTAATCCTTCCTCAGTACACCCCCAACATATTGCAGTTGTTGAATACACTCCACCAATAGTAATCCTTCTAAATACAATGCCGTTCTACAGTGATACGGGTACCGCACCAGGCAAATACAGCGACAGCAGTTTGACCCTAATTATTTCAAGGAAAACCCAAGACTAGACCTTTGCCATATGACACAACATAAAACATGCATTGGAGCAAACCAGAGAAAAAAGATGAGGAGAGTATTATTCATTTAGGCACAGCTAACACAACTAGATAACTTTTGGATCACTCCCATCTGCCAGCTCAGAACAGGGGCACAATGAAGATATGTGTAACTACCCACTGCATTGTACAGCTATCTTAAAAATTGCACTCAATCCTTCCATTTCCTCTGCAGACAAACTGCTCTGTTTTCTCCCACTGAGGAAGAAATACCTACTGTGCAGCGAGTCTGTGTATTTCTCCCTCTCTTCCTTCCCATCCATGCTCAGAGCAGGGAGGAGTCGCAGCTAACCCTACAACACAGTCATGCATGAAGCAATCTCTTTTCAAAGGTGGGATACTAGGATGGCAAAACCAGGATGTTTTACTCTTCCTTCTTGTTAGGACAATGTAGCCATAATTATTATACGTTATCCTTTCCAATACAAATCATTATCTAGCCACACTGCCTCGGGGGAAAGTTTTGGGTAGAGAATCTCCAACATATCTGCCTGCACTTACTGCCATTACAAGGTTCACAGTGTGAGCAGGAGGCCAGAGCACCTCTGAGGGTTCTCAGGGATAGTTGCACAAGCGTTAATGAAATCCCATTAATCACAGCCCTAGCCATCATAGACTTGTCAGCACAGGAGGTTGCAGACTACCCACAGCAGGTAGAGAGGTTAGAAAAACATGTCGCAAGAAGGTACGTGTATGACCTTTCCTGAGTCTGCAGTGTTGGTCAAAACATTTTCATGCTGTGGCTAAACCGGAGATGGGAGAAAAATGCCATAGGGAGAACATCTGCAAAACTTAAAATGACACAGTCCAGGGAATTTCCACAGTTCCACTCTCCACCTATCAGAGACTTGAATGGGAAGTATTTCTCCATCCACTTTGCCAGGCAGGTAATTATTTGTACTCCTTAGTACTCGTATTAACTGCACCTGCAAAGGAGTGTTGTTTTCTAAGTATTTTGCATGCAAAATGTGGCAGAGGAGAAGACAACTATTTCTTGCCACCAGCATTAAAGCCCAGGAAAAAGCCTTATAAGCAGGAACTACAAAACTGTGAAGAGAAATAGCTTTACTTACTTGTCATACAGTCTCCTCTCACTCTGCTTGTCACAGCTGTGCTAGACATGCAGTAATCCTATACTTCTCGCATATAGCTCAGGAGATCTGGCACCCGATAAAGTTTCACTGTTCGCTCTGGGCCAAGTTCACTCAGGTACACTGGTGCGAATTTGCAGCTGCCCACAGTCAGCAGATATTCCAGCACAGTTTAAACCAAAAGTACACTTCTGGCCTCTTATTACTATTCTGGACACCTCATTATCATGGAGGAATTTAGTATCTCTGGAGCAGATCTTGTACAAGAAGGGAAGCCTTTACTGTTCTGTGCCAGATAAAGTGTCTTGGAACCTGCTCACAGATACGGACTCAATCAGATAGAAGCTGCACACCCATCCCTGATTCTCCCTGACAAACACAAGCAGATGTAGATGATTGATTGAAAGTGTCATTTAATACAAGGTCTCCTTCCTAGTGTTACCGTAACGTTATTTGAGGGCCAATTTAGAAGCTGTGGAGCATACAGTTTGAAAGTCACACAAAGGCTTTTTTTTTGGAGCCTAAAAGAGGCTTGATTTGCATGTATCACAAGTCAAAAGCAGCCTTATATGACCGAGTTGCTGTGTTTGTAGCTCAATATTTGACAAGCTAGGCTTCTTTTCTTTTTCTGTCAGAATCGTCTGTACTTTTCCTCTGGCCCCAAACATCCACATTCTGAAAACCTATAGAAAGAGCTATGCACATTTCCTCCTGTGTATATTTACAAGGGGAAAAGGGTATAATGAAATGTAAGATAGTAAGGAAAATACAGACGTTTCTGTAAACCACATTTCTAAGTCATTTGGGGGGTTTTGTTAACAACAGAGAGTGTTCAGTAATATAATTTTTTTAAATTTATTGTGATACAACTTTGGTTAAAAGGGCTGGATTCACAGATTTTTTTTTTTTTATATGCTTCCAAGTGGTCATCCAAAGACATTTTTAAAAAGCAGCAGAAAGACTGTATTCAAAAAACATGCACAAATTAATTCAGTAAAGAGAAAGTAAGTAATTTGTAAACTGTGAGGTGAAGAAAGATATCAAGGGAAGAGGGGTTGCTTTATACAACAAGTTTTGATTGTAAATAAAATGTCTAGGCAGGATGTTTAACTAATAAATTGACTGTTTGGGTATTTGCTGACATATCTTTTTAGCTTTATTGACATTAGCTATAGTTGTATTAAAGAGTTTCTTGTTCAGGATTTGAAAAACTGGCTTACAGCACAAGCATCCTGGAAAGCATTAAAGATGCTGATGAACAGAGACTGAGACGGTAAGGAGAAAAGGGCTAAGTTTCTTGCATACAAGAAAATCACAGGCAAGACAGGAGTGAAATGTGGATATATTTAATTGCATTTTAAGCAGGATCAGCCTTTTGTTACGTTTCTTTTACTAGCCATCTGTAATGCAGTAAGAAGGGCGGGGGACACACACATGACAAGGAAGGCTGCCTATATTGCATTATTGTAATCTGAGTCACCAGTGAAACCAAAGGATTAGGCTTCAACTTTAGTTAGGGATGACATTCCTTCCATCCAGTCCTAGCATTTACTGCTAAATGAACAACAGCTCTACCCTCAAATTCCAAGAATATGGAAGCAGTTCATCAGCCAGGGCCTGGAATGAGTCTAAATGTTATAAAATGATCAAGGATCTTTCCCTGTCTGTTCCATTCAGTTCATCAAATGAATTTAAGTCTTTTCATATTCTTTTTCTTCTCAGCCATCCCTAGTTGAGGTTTTTTCCTCCCATGTTGAATTTTTCTTATGTTCACCCAGCAAGGTTCAAAAACCTAACTCAACAACCCGAGAGCTCTGGGAGCTACTTCAGTGAACCTTACGAAGGTCCTGCAGGGACACGTCTGCCCAGAGGTGAGGGCAGAGGGAAGCAGGGAGGCTGCACAGCATTGCCCTTTCCTCCCCAGTTCAACAGAAAGGGAATTCTGCACTGGGCAAGGGAATTCTCCCATCTTATGCCTACTCTTCTCTGGTTGATCCATGCTTTCCCACGGCATGTTGTAATGGTAAAACAAGCCCTTTTCACTCTGAATTATACCACAAGGCTTTTGCCTGCAAATGTGTCATTTGAGAATGGGAGTATTTGTCCACTTAGGGAAGAGGCTTCTGTTTGGAATATGGCTGGAGATGCCTTTCTCTAACCAGTCTAACACAAGGTAATCACAAATCCCCACTCCCCAGGAGGTATGTTCACATTTGAACAAGAGCGGAACTCCTCCCTGACCAGCATTGAAGGTATTTTCTCAACTTAGACATAATTTTCATAGCAAGACTAAGGAAAGAAAGGGAAAAAAATCTCTGTTACACCATACAAGGCACAAAAGAGAATATGTATCAAACACACATCTGGAAAGAGATTAGCACTACCGCAGTGGGTCCTGTGTCTCAGTAGCTTGGGCTTCTAAAATGAAATATTAGGGGTCTGAACAGATTAGAAAAGACTTATGAGGGGAATGAGAGGTAGATGACTAGACTTCCTACTTTTTTTTCTTTCAAAACCCACACTTATTCCTTCCAAAGAGGATGGCTAGAAATTTATCCCCAAATATAGTAAGCACATGAAATGCGTATGCCTTCAGTGTGCAAATTCTATACTGCACAAGGGAATAACTAATGAGACACTATTTTAATGAATCACGTTAAAATGGCAAGGTGACATACCTCATTTAAGGGAATGAATTCTTAATGCCATTGTAAAATGAACCCCTCCTTCTCCTGGGAAGGGAAGACAATAATGGTTTGGGTTAAAGTCCTACATTTTGTGTGTCAGTTGCAGATTTTCCACAGTCCTCAGGAGATCTTTGTGAATCATAGTCTTCTGAAAAACAATGGCAGTTTTTGATAAGGAATGTTAATGAATATGAAAAAAACAAATCCAAGCAGTACTCTGAAAAGAAGTAGAGTGTGCCCAGTCACAGCCCACAGAATAAGTCCCGCCATGGGCACCCACTACCCTGAGGAAGAGGCAGCAACAAGGCCACATGCAGCCTGACAGGCGCAGCCCAGGCAGAGCTCTGCAGTCAGCAAAGCAGCAGCATCAGGGGTACAGCCCTTCAGAGAGCAAACCTCCACGCACAGTGCCTCTTCACCTCTCCTCTCCTTTCACTCTTCCTACTACTAAACATCTTCACCCTGTCCTCCTACAATGACCTGTTCCTCACAATTGTTTCTAACCCACAAGTATTCCTAGAAGCAGGTCCTCACTCCTCAGAATGGTACTTTATGCTAGATAAAGTAAATGTAACTGGAATTCACTCTAACAGAGAATCCGACTCAAACATTTCAGATGAGCGGGATCTGTTTAATGTGTCATCTTCATTCGTCAAGCATAAACATGTCATTGAATGTGACAGAGAACTGCAGTTTCTTAACCAGTGGTAGAGACAGGATAAAAATTTTGTTTCAAGTATTTACAAATTAGTATTGCTAATGGTTTGAAAAAAAGTCTTTAAATCCATGGTAAAAACCAATCACCCCCCTAACACTTACCATCTCTTTCCATACCAAGTGGCATTGGGTGTAGGAGGCAAGCAGCTGGCAGCCAGGGCTGCAGGAGCAGCCTCTGTGAGGAGAGGGTGGGGCTGCCCCAGGCCAGACACAGCTGGTTCCAGCCGGTTCCTCAACGGCCCCACCAAAACATACAGCTGAGCCCATCAGAGAAGCTTGGTGGCACCTGCGGGGTGCCACCAAAACATATCTAAGAAAGGGCCAAACACTGCCCAGCAGCCAGGAGTGAGGAAAAAATAGTAAGAAACAGCCCCGCTAACACCTGGGTGAGAGCAGGAGGAGGGGAGGAGTTGCTCCAGGCACCCCAGCAGAGATTCCCCTGCAGCCCATGGTGAAGACCCTGCAGGAGAAAGGTTTATCTTGAAGGACTGCAGCCCTTGGGAAGGCAGGGGAAAAATGTGAGGAGGAAGGAGCAGCAGAGCTGTTATGGACTGACCACAGCCACCATTCCCCAGCTCCCTGCACTACTTGGGGTGGTGGGGTAGAGGAGTCAGGAATGGAGGAGTGAAGTTTCATCATCTATGAAATTAAGAGAATGGAGATGTACCTTTCAGGTTCCTGTCCGACAGGGATCTAGAAGAACTATGTAATACTTCCATTTTGTTACTGATATGTTTTATATGTGAGATCAGGTTGCATGGGTTATTTGAATAATTCAACAGATAATATTCTTCCATTCTAAAATTTATAGAAACTTATTTCTGCCCTACTCTGCAGCATTATTCAAGACAATGTTCTACCCAGTTAATTAACTTCAAAATTAGAAGAGGATCTGCAAGTAGCACTAACTTCCTGCATACTGCTGCTTAGGCTCCCTTAAATTCTTGATTGACAAGCCTGATTCAAATCCCAGTAAAGTCAATAGGAATCTTTGCATCAACTTCCATGCAACTTCTGAGTCATTTCAAAACGCCACTGACTACACACCTTTTCTCAAAGCATTATAAATTTTTTTTAAAAGGTGTATTTGTAACATTATGCTTTCAATCTCCCATTCCTAATAATAACAGAAGATGTCCCAAAAAAAAGTTAATTTACTGAACTGATACCAGATATTCATTTGTTTGCAGACAGTATTGCAAGAAACAAGAACTGATTCAATAAAGTCTAATATTTCTCTTAAAGTCCTAGCTCATTAGTGAGATCAGCGAGCAGCCAATTAATGGCTAGGATACCCACTTCTCAGCAGGCACATCTAACCATCACTGAGCAAAGAAGAGAGATCCTTCAGAATTATGTAAACAGTTCTCTAAATGTTGCAAGGCACTACAGACAAGTATTTAACCAAACTCTCCTGCTGGGAAGCAAAGGAGGCTTGAATCATCTGTCTGTGGAAACAGACCAGAGAAGAGCAAGGCTTTGAGCATTACTGAGTGGGAAGGACTCTGCAACAGATTGCTGCTAATTTCTTTATGTAAAGCCCACAAGCTACAAAGATGGAACGTGACTGCAGGAGGGATGAACAGGCATCCTGGAAATGGGCAAGTAATTTATTCAGAACCAATTGTCCATTACTGTTCACAAAGAAATTGTTATAGTCTAAAACATATTCATTATTTCAAATTGTTCCATTTTATTTCTTCAGCAAATAAGATACGTGTTCTGAAGATACTCAAGTTGTGAAATGTACAATTGACTATTCCATTCACAATCTGCATTGTCTTGGATAGCTGAATTATTTGCATAATTTAATTACATAACACAGGGCAGGAAAATTGAGCTTTTAATCACCATGAGTAATGCTTACTCAAGGAAGAAGTCCTATTGAAGTCCAAAGAGTAAAGACTTTTCAACATTAGTAAATGAGTAAGAATCTGGCCTTATTTATAGTTTGTGCTCTGAGGTAGTTTTACTCCTTGCTTTTCAAATATATAACTATCCCACACAGTATCGTTAGTGAGCAGCAATAAATACCTTTTGACTTGCTTAGTCAGCCAGCATAGTACCAGTTCAAAACTGAAATGCTGTGAAGAAGGATGTGAAGTTCAACAACTCAGGTAGAGGAAGGAGAGGGGGGAAATACCTGTTCCTCCAGTGTCACCGTGTTTGCAAAGTGCAACCATTCACAATTTCTGTGGAAAAAAAGTGTTCAAGTCTGTTTCCAAATTTAGATAAACAGTAATAGGATAAAAGAAAGTCTGAAACATCATCCAACAAATGAAAAATAAGACAGAACTACACCCAATTAGCTTTTAGCATCACAAAAAAAGTTACTATCTGTTCTGTCATCATTTCTGAAGATCTTTAGAAGGGATCCAAATTGCTGCTGTGGGAAGAGCACCAATAGAAAAAATTACAAACATATGCTAACTTGCGGCGTTTTGTATGCCAATTAAAAATACACCAACACCCCTCCAACAAATTAGACAAACTCAGCAAAGCAATGTTCTTTATTAAGACAAGGGTTGTAAGGGAGATGGCAGCACAATGAATTGACAAAAAAAATCTCTGTACCCTAACAGGAATGATGGCATGAATCTGAAGTGAAACTGTAGCTGCAAATAGCTATCAGCAGACACCCCACACAGCACACTATCCAGTTCTAGGGCATCAGTATCAGAATTGGTGTCGGTGGGCACATGTAACCTACACGTGCACCTGTAAAGGAGAGGGTATGGGAGAACTGAAAGAGAAGGGATGTCCAAAATTAAGTTTTCCTACAAATAAATGACACTTTTGTGGGTTTTTTCCTTTTACTTAAAAGGCCGTAGTTTCCCAAAAATGTGGTTTCAGCACCAAGGAATTTGAACTAAATCAGCATCAGTTTTATCAGCCATTTCACTTAGGTACCTCCAGCTTTCCTGGAGAAAAAAGGAAGTAAAGGTTCAAACCTACTTTGTTCTATTTAGAGATTGAGCCAAAGCAGCATCAAAAGCAGGTCTAGCCAGTAATTTGAATGTCAAGCTGTTTGCCTCCCATCATTATTATTTCAGTTTGTACCTGTTTGAGTAGAGTTTTGCCCACATCTGTTATGCTTGGTTCATTACAAGAGCTTGCTAATAAATAAACTGTTTTAATAATAGAGTTTTGGGTCTTGCACTACAACAAAGTTATCATCTATATCTTAGGCCTTTTATCCTCCTTTTATGTGGAGGATGGAAGTTCCTTTCGTGGAGGATTTCACAATTTCATTTTGCTTTCCTTGGGGAAAAAAAACCTCTGGATTTGCAAACGTCTCCAGATGTTGAAAGTATTGTCCTGTATCAGAATGTTTCAGTGTTGCTGGACTTGGGGGGTGGGTGTTATGCAGTAGGGCACAGTAGGGCAGAAGAGGCAAAAACATTGTCAACTGTTCATATCCAGTCACACTACTCACTCCACAGCATTGAGGGGATGTGGGTTTTCTGGTGGCAGCAGAATTATTCCTGGTGGTTTGGCCTTTATTTTTGTTTCAACATATACTGTCTCTTAGATTAATCATTCAGACTTCAGGTCTCTGAATCCCTCAATTAGGCTTGCGCAAATGTACTGAGTCTTTTCATGTTCTTCTCCTTCCCTCCTCCCCTTTTATTCTCCCCTTCCTGCTTCCCCATCCTCCAAGCAAAGCCTCTCAGACTTGGCAAGAGCTGCTGGGCTCCAGCCAGCTGCTACTTCAGACCCAGGTCGTGCTTTCAAGGCCTAGTCCTATAGCAGGGTGGGGTTGAATTGCGAAGTGCAAACCTGAGCCAAAGAGCATGGGGCCCTGGGAGAGCACACCACACAAGTGCTCCTGCGTGCGGGGAACCTCTCCATGTTCACCACCCATACAGGCTAGTGGAGACAGGGAGCTACCTCTGACCAAGCCAGATCAGATACCGGCATGACTGTGTTAACAATGTTCTGTGCCAAAGTTAACACATCCCATTTTTAAAAAACACATTTGCTGGATCAGGCAATGGCTTTTCCACTGAAATTGAGCTAGTGCTACTTTTGCTTTATTTATGAATCTCAGCCAACTGTTGTTTAGTTTAGTTCCTCAGTACTCTACCCCATTTAACACATTAACTTTGCACCAAAGTCTAAGGGAATAAACCCAGCAAGAGGGAACAGAAGAGGCCATTCAGTTTCCCTGGGTCTTCAGCTGGCAGCGTTAATCCTCAAGGCTCCAGATTCACAAGTCCTCTGCTCTCACAGATGTATTGCTTGTATGAAAAAAGGAATGTTCAAAATTTGATGGGGACAAATAGCAGATCTGCATTAAGTTCAGTCAAGCAAAACAGATCTATTTTTTAGCTGTTCATATATATATATTCATATAATATATAATTACATGTTATCAGCTACCCTTTTCTTTAAAACAATCGGAATTAGCCACAGCAGAAAGACTGGTGTAGTGAGCTGTCCCCACAGAAATGATACACCTAAGCCTGATGGAAATCTGAGAGAGCAACTATTGGTTTCTGCCACACCTCCTGCTGGTCGGCACACTAAAGAATCAGCCAACTTTCCAAGACTTTAGTAAAGCAAACTGAGTACTGGATGCACAAGGGAATACATGAGGTAAACTTCACCCTTGCAATGGCACAGAATGAAAGAGTTAAAAGAAGTTCCCTTGCACACATTCTACACAAACTTACATGCCCAGAGGCACTGCATTTGGCTTCCTGTACCTTATGTTTTTCCTTTTTACTTACCCCTAGTGGTTCATTATTGCAGGCCTTTTGACTTGTGAGAACAAGACTCACCATTCCCTCTGGGAGTTTCGCCGCTGCCCTCTCGCTCCCTGTTACTCCCATTTCTGTTTATCATCTTCCAAGTACCTCTCCCATTCAGGTTGGGAAAGGAGGTAAAAGGCAAAATTTCTATCATGATTTCTCCCTCCTCCACAATCTCTTTTCAAAATCATTTTGCTCATAACAAGAGAAACACCACCATAAGGTGAAGACACCCTGGTGTCTCAAGCCAGGGAGGTTCATTTCGAAAGCAGAGAGAAAGAAACCCACAGGCCAACCTAACAGCACAGAGATATCCACACCACCTTCAGACTCCTAAACGCTGGCTGTAACCTGCCTGAATCTTCCCCTACTTTTGAATTTGCCTGCAGTTAAAGCAAATCAGTCTCCAAGAACTCCATGCCTGAAAGTCTCCTACACTTGTTTGGAAGATTCAAATCCTTAAAAGAGGCAGAGGCTGCTTTTGTACAGTAACAGTCATCTCAGTAGCAGGTGTTTGCAAACATGTTGTTGTGCTAAAAAGAACATCCCGTTTCTATTCGTATCAGTCAGATATTAAATGTCCTCACAGTAAACTTGATTATATTGGTCAAGTCATTTATTTACCATAGTTTTCTACCCTGCCAATCTTTTTGCCTACCTTAATGGTTGAAGGAACCCATTTGTGAATACAGAAATCCCCTCTATATGAGTCTGAAAAATATTTTAATATTTCAGACCTTATTTGTCCCTCTGTAGGGTAACAGGTAGCTTCTTGCCCTTCTAACAGGAAACTGTGACACAAGGCTTGAAGTAGCAGTTGCATCCTTCTCCCTTTTGTCCAGTCACCTTTAACTTCCACAGGGGACAGAACAGCTGACTGAAAGAACACGGGAAGCTGAGCTCAAGATTGATGAAAGTGGTTGAAGGAGAAAGGTAAAAAATATAAAAGTAAAAATAATTTACTGCAGGATTTTTCTAAATATATCCATTTTCCTGGTGGATGCAATAGTGTGTGCTGCACATGTTTTCCTTTCTTTAAGAATAAATAATTTGCAGGTGTGTGAAGTTCAGCTACAACAAATCTTTCAAACTGAAGCTACGTTTCTTTGTATGATTAATATGTTACATTACAGCTTGCTTATAAATTAAAGGAACAGAATATGATGTACTGCAAAGGAGTTGTATATTTTCCCTGCTAAGCTACAGTGCCTGTAAATCATTTCCATCACACTTCATTTTTAATTTGAATTCATAAAGGGTTGTACATTTCTTTGTGGTTTTAAACAAAAAAAAAGATTAAAGGCTGTAAACTTAAATGTTTATTAAAGGAAAAAATATGTTGATCTGAAACTTCAAGAATTAAAATATATGTAAAATATAGGAAAGGAGAACAAATAAGATTTCTAGTTAAGCCCTGGGAATTTAAAATGAAATTTGAGGCCTTCCACTATAGATGCATCTGCATTTGGCCAGGGGAGGATAGGAAGGGAAGGCAAGTGTGAGGAAATGGAAGGTCTGGAACAAGAGTGCCCCCCACCAAGTCCCCACAACTGAGGTCAGGAAATCTATGAAGTTAGTTTAGCCAACTGGTAGTTAATTGTTGAAAGAAATGGAGCCTATGGAACTAAAACCAACTTCCCACAAGATGCCAAACATCATTCCTGCCCATCTGTAAATATAGGCCACCAGAACATCTAATCAAATTGGACCTTCAGACATTATCATAACCTCAGTGAGGCCAGATCCCAAGTGAAGACTCATCTTACTTTTGGTAGCCTCAAGGTTATGCCTACAGAGTAAAAGCTCTGAGGTAGGCTTTAGTCATGACCTTTAGGTGAAGCATTAGTGTTAATGTACAGGTCATGCTTCCATTGAATGGGGACTCTATACTCACATTCTGTTTATTATACCTCTCATCTAATTTAAGGAGACCACCATCATTAATGCAATGACCAGCAGGGGGAAATAATTTTAATCCCATTAGAAAGAAAGTAATTTCCAAAACAGCAGAGTTTCCAACGAGAAGAATGATGCGGTACTGGAGAGCTACACTCTGCTCAATGGATTTCCATTTCATAGAGAAAAGTGAGTTACAAAAACCCTCAGCTCCCTCTCTGACAATGCTGAAATTTTCTTAGAGAGTACTTAGAGGTCCCAGGTTTATCTTTCAGAAAACGCTCCTGCAGTGTATGTGTGTGCAGTATGACTATATAAAGTCAGCAATCTAAAATTCAGAAAACAAAAGCCCCCACTATCATGCTTGTGTCTGTTTTTTTTTAAGCAGAAGAAAGCAGAAAAACAAGAAACAGGCAAATAATTTAAGTTTTAAAAGATGATCAGCTCTACATGATGATGTGTTTTTATTGGTCTGATGTAGTGACCAGGGACACTTCCCTCTAAATTCCCTCACTGATCATGGATTCCACTGATGAAGAAATCCGTCAGCCCCTAGCACACAGTTCCACACAAACTGGTAGTCAGGCCATGTAGGGTGCTTTCAGGTAAGCAAACTCCAGGCCAACCCACCACTACAAACATGCAGCAACACAGATCCAGCCCTGCTTTAGAGAACCCAAGTGCAGCGGCAAAGCCTCAGGACTATCTTGCTCTTTAGAGCATGCTAAAGGTGGTATCCCTTTAAAATAAGCATGAAGTTTGAGATTTTTATTCTATAGTGGATGAGAATTTCTACATCTCAGCCAGGATCACTAACCCCACCCTTTGCAGCGAGTGCAGCGAAGCCCCAGGCAGCAGGACCCAACAGGCTGCTTGGAGAATCATATTTATATCAGGTGCCCAAAGAATGTTGTTTTGCTTGGCATTTCCTGCCTGACTGGTTCTCTTCCTAACAACCAAACTTTGTTTGTCTTAATTTGTTTACTTTTGCTGTGATTGATTGCAGTAAAAGCCCACGTCCTCATAAGGAGCAATTCACAGAAAACAATGCAGGGCAGGAAATCAACCCATAACAACGTCCAACAAACTAAGCCTGTAACATTTCTGCTGGGGACAGTGGCAAACTAATGAGTAATCTCCTAATGACACAGAAGGTATTTAAGTAAGCACAATAGCATAGATGATGCTAAACTGACACCTCTTGCAGACAAACTGCTTAGTCACAATTTAGCACATGCAGCAGCTGCAAACTTCTATAGACTGCTCAACCAATAAACCTTTGTCAGTGATGCAAAATAAAAGCAGACTTTTTTTTTTAACAGATGAAGTTTGTTTTCTCTCTTACAGATCCACCCTGCTGTAAACCCTTATTTATTTCAGTTTGCATTCCTAGCAAACTTAAGCCTTCCTTTGAAATCAGTGGGCACTGCAAGCACAGAATCAATTCCTAAACTGAGGTCTAGACACAATGATGAAGTCTCACAACAGACCTCATTTGCTGCAGTGTTTACGCATTTATTTATGAAGACCAGCTCTTCTGTATTGAAACCTCCTGCCACAGTTCACGATTCTTTAAGGATTACAAGGAGTACAAAATGGGATTATATCTGCCAGCGAGGAGAAATCATCCATAATAATCAGACTGCTTATGGCAGATTAGACACATTCTGAGAAAAAAAAAATTCTGAAAGAACCATGTCTTGGTCATAGTAGTGTAAATTCTTTGTTCACTGTGTTATGCATTCTAAAGCTAACTGGGTAAAGATCAGCCGCTTTTTCTAGTTGTGTATCATCTGCAAATTTGACAAGGGTGCACTCTGTCCCACCATACAGGTAAGTTATGAAGATGTTAAACAGTGTGGGCCGTAGCCATGGCATACACCACTAGTGACTGGCCTCCAGCTGGACTTTGTGCTGGAAGTGACCACAAGTGATCACAACTCAAGCCAGGCAGTGCCGTTCATTTTCAGTCCCTCTCATTGTCCATTTATCTAGCCCATACTTCATTGGTTGTCTGTGAGGATATTATGAGAGACAGTATCAAAAGCTTTGCTGTAGTCAAGGTAAACAATATCCATTCTTCAGATCAAAGCATGCTAGCTTTCTGCACAGCTTGCAGCTAGTGTAGGGCTTTTCTTATGCCCTCTTCTTTCCTTAAGCTCAACCTAAAATAGCTTTAGCTGCCCACCTTAAAAAAATTGAGGTATTTAAAGTGAGTTTGAATTATTTAAGGAAGTTGCATAACTGAGTACATACACTTTTAATACTGACTGCAAAAAAAACAAATAATACAGTTGAGTAAATACCAGTTATAGTTTGGATGTTAAATTGAAAATTAAGCATGAAGTGAATATACCAACTTCCTCCATGTTCTAAACTTAAAATATCTGCTATCTCACAGCCCTGTGGAAGATCCAGTGCAGCTAATTCAAGTTTTCTGATTTATATCTGTGAGCTCAGGACCAAATCCCTAGGTTTCACTATCAAGGAGCTATCAGAAAACACTGAGTTCTTTACACACCAGCTTCTAATAGAGATGGGAGACACAATCTGGCCAGGAAGCCCAGGCTTTAAAACCACAAGGCGATAGAATGATGCCTCCCAGGAGGCCATACATCAGTTCAGGGGGATACAGTTCAGCCACAAAACAATCCAAAACAAGACTTTTTAATCTTGCACAAGAAACGAAAACATTCAAGCATTTCTCACAAGTGCTATGTCCAAATTCTCTGTTCACAGACAGCATCCCAGGAAGCAGTATGTTTTTTCCACTTAACGTTCTCGTAAACATGTCAGTGACCAGAAGTTCTCTAGAAACATTTACTATTCATCAAAATTACAGTCTGACATTAGTTTGTAAATATCCCTAAAGCCACCAAGTTATTTTCACCTGTAGGGATTTTGTGATAGAAACTCGACAACATAAACAAAGCCAAAACCAGAGCTTCAAAATAGCTGCTTTTCTTAAGGATCAGAAGGATTTTTCCTCAGTTTCCCTGCCAATTTCCATTCCCATACTTACCTTTAGGAATTGATCCAGAATTAAGCAGTCTGTTCCCTCTTCTGCCACTGTCAGGTCCTGCAGGTACAGCAGTCTTCTCTAAGGGGGAAGCGCCTTGTGGCTCACTGGTGCTTAGAACAATCAATGGTAGTTTTAGAGCATTTTCACACTTTCCACAATACCTTTTGTAGCAGCCTGGTGGAAGTTCACACACATGTCCACCATTTCAGTGCAGTTAGCAGCAATTATGAGAGGGAAACTACACCAAAACAAGCTTCTTCCTGTCCAGAGACACATTGGTAGCAAACCAAGAATAAGCAGTCTGAGTGCATCCCTGCAACCTTTCCAAGAAAAAAAAAAAAAAAAGCTGATGTGTATTAGTTCATTTTCAGTTTTACAGACTTCTAGAAGACATGTTAAATTTCCACAGAGCTTAAACCAACTTGAAGTGTACTATACTAGCCCAAATACATGCAGAAACATAGGTATTATCAATTTTAGTAATGCCAGGGTACAGCAAGAACAGGGCTGCGGCAGGAAGCAGAAGCAACCAGGGGCTGAGAAAGACCATAGCACCAGCAGGACAGTCCCACCATGCCCAAGCTGGGCAAGCAGAACAGGGTGGTGACAACAACAGGTCTCATCAACAGTCCAACAATCATCAGGGAAAGACAAGGTAACAAGTCATGTCCAAGGTCAGATGAGGAAATCTAAACAACAATTCAGGAACAGCAAGGAAGCAGACTGAAGGCCTGAGCTTAAACAGGGCTCCTCTGTGGGTGTGGGTGGAGGACCCAGGTGAGGCTGGTCATCACAATCAAGGCCCATTGGTGCACTTGGGGCCCTGACAAGTAAGGGGATTTCATATTAAAGCATATTTGTCATTCTTCTCCTGAGGTCTGGGGCCTCGCCACCTCTTCTCCTCTATCTTTTCCATACTCTAAAAATGCAAAACAGATCCACAAGTGATGACTGTCCTTCACAGAAACTGGGAACTTCCAGCTGAATTGCATTCCGATACAGCCTAGCTGACAGGGCTAGAGTACCTAAGGAACAGGGCAGCACATTGTGCAGGGATGAAAATAATTTTGAAGCTTATCTCACATACTCCATAACCTGAACGTATCTCTTCCTCTTCCACAGTCCAGCCAGACTGGAATATAAGACTACCTGAATCTGCTCACAGAGGCAGGACCATAATAAGGAAAGCTGATAGTTCCATTATTAATTTCATATTTGCTTTCCTTGCTTTGCAATTAAACATTATTTACTAATAATTCTATACCATATACTCTAGCCCCTAAATGTGGATTAAAGTACCTTTAATTGCATACAGTCCTTGATAGTTCTTTTTACTACTATCCTAAAAGGCAATGCTCAAAAGAAATAACCTCCCTGAGACAGAATGACTCACAGTATGACTCAGTCCTTTCTTTCATAAAAGGACTGCGTTCCACTTGTTCCCTGTTTTAAGTTTATAATACGCCGTGTTTCAACTGTGATAGAACTAAGATATGCACATTGTAGAGTCACCACTTCGGAAGTTGATTTACTACCACATAAATCATTTAGAGTTCTCCAAAGAAGCTTTGAAGACTTTCGTATCAGAATCTTTCTCCAAGGTCTGCTTTGGTACCAATATTTATAAAACCTAATTAAAGTCTAAAGTGAATGATGTGCATTTTCTGTACATTTGCATTCTGTGAAAGATCATTGACACGGCAGCATGCCATTTGATTCAGTTCAATTCATAGAAGTCCCAATGAAATTTGTCTTTTTACACAAGCTCTTTGCCCCACATAGGCTGTATATGTCATCCTCATCAGGTGCCCAAGGCCTAAAGGTTTAGACAGATTTCATTACCTGAGTTAGGTAGCACATAAAAACATTTAATTGTTAGTAGCCAGTCCACTGAACCACTCTTTTTCTTTGCTTTGTCCCCACCTCCACTGGTGCTGATTACAAGACATTTTGCTCAGGTTTTGTTCCTGAGTGCAAGAGGCATTCTTCAGCACCTGAAACCCATCATTACCTATCTTCCCCTTCAGGTGTTCTCTACTTGTTCCCAGGTATTTTGTTTAGCAGAAACTCACTAAAGCATAGCAGTGATCATAACAACAGTGAATTTTAATTATATTCATCCAAGGAAAGCAGTCTTAAAGTTGCAACCAGAACAATTATAGCATTTTAGCTGAAAACAGTGGGATGGTATTTTGCTATTGGAGGTACATTTTAAGGGGGTCCCTTGTTTTAAGAAACAGATCCCTATTGAGTCTGTATTGATAACAGAGAGGAAAGCTCATCTGTGGCATAACAAGTAGCATTGTTGTCTGCCACATATATTTAGCAGAGATAATTTTAATTTAGAAGAGAACAGAAGTGAGTTGGTCATTTATAATCAAGAGAGAGCAAGTAAACAAGGACAGAAAAGCAAAACCTTGATCACTCTTTAAGCCTCCTGTACTCAGTCTTTGAAAGGAATTTGTAAAGAAAGTATGAATGCAGTGACCATGAACGAATATGAAATTTAAAAGTCCACAAAAATTGATATAAAGAACTTTTATCAAAACTGCTTCCTGACAGGTCAGATTTGCAACCACTTTTTCATAGTGCTGGCTGGTATTCTTTGCATGTTTTCTTTGTGATGCAAAATGAGGCATCCTGAACAGGAGTGTGAGGTGGGTCTTTTTAAATCAGTGGCAAAGCCATTAAAGTCACAGACACAGTCTTCTGATTTGGGGAAATGAACACCCGTCCTTCAGGAAGTCTTCCAAGTGGCAGTCCTGGTCATTCGTCTTCAGGCCTTTCCTTCTTCCCTCCTTGCTCCTGCAGCAGAACAGTTCTGCCTCTCCTATGCTTTAGGCTTCTGATTATCACTGCAGGAGAGACAACCCAGTTTTACTCTTCTCTAGCCTTGGATTCAAAAATCCTACACTCGGAGACAGTTCTTGAGATGTTCCCAGCATTAGCTTACCTCAGGCTAAGATCCTTCTCTGTAACTGCCTTCCTTGCTTCTGCAAGTTTTTACCATTCCTTAGAAGTCATACAGTAGACCTCCCTAAACTACTTTTTCCTCCTTTTTTTCCTGTGTATCTTCACAAAGTACAAATAGGTCACTGTTTTGTGGTCTCTGACACGTTGAGGTGTCAGAAAGATTCAGAAACTGAGTGAGAAGCAAGATATAAATGGCCACTGGCAGCAGAAAGCAGTAAGGAGCGCTGCTATTTTGGGCCGGGGAGGGGGAGTTCATTTGATAGGAGAGAAAGTTTACAGGTTTCTGAGGGCTGAGTTGCTGAGAGTTGAATGGGAAGTGAGACAGACAGACATAAGTCCCTTACCTTGCGCTGTGACTTTTACTGCCATTGCCACAGCAGACAGTTTTCTCTGGCCTTGATCCATCAGACAAGGCAGCATGAGAATGTGTTTTCCGGGCACTGCTGAGACATCTGATGATGTCTGCAGCATATCCATAACTCAGCTGAATGTGTGACACCTCAGCAGAGAGGCAGGGATGCATGACTACTATGTGAGATACATGACATGCTCTCCATAATGTCCTCTTCTTTTATTTCCTCTGCAATGGTCAACCTTTTTGGAGTTAGAGTGCCCTGTTTTCTCTGTTCACCTCCCCTTCTGTTCTTTTCCCAAGGTTGTCTGTGGAGATGATTCTTTCTTCTTGCTGGCACAACACTGGCCATAGTGACCAGTCTTTCCTAGAGCAATGTGCCATGTCCATTCCCAGCTTACATGGGTGAGTGGTCCTAACCACACAAAGGACACTTTGAGCCTGCTAAGTCAGCCAGGCTTTTTGGCTGGCTAGTATTATGATTAATATAAATATGCCCTTGAGAAGCTAGAAGATAACTGTACCTGATACAATTCAAAGAATATATAATTTTCTCCTATCCACTGGCCAGGGTCATGAACAAATGGCTGTATGTAGAGAAGGAATTATATTACGATCATTAAAAATAATTTGACAGGAAACGGAGGATTCATTTCCACAAAACTGGGCTATGAGTTAAATAATAAAGCATACTGTCTTTTCTTTAGCAATTCAATGTAATTTCTGTTATCTTGCTGGAACATTTACAATGCAGCACATGTATCTTGATAAAAAGCGCTACCTTAGAAGCATGCTCAGCATTTGCTTGTGGCAGAGGAAGTAATGGCAACACTTTCCTTCAGTCTACATTTGGGCATGTCCCCTACAGGAGTCACTTAATATGATTCTTTAGTTAATTTAGAGTTAAAGTGATATAAAAAGTCCTGAATTGGTATTTAGCCTAACTCTACATAGTGTTTATTTAAACATCATCTGCCCAGAATGACCACCTAGTATTTAATTTACAACTTTCATATTAAAGCTAAAAATTTATATATTTAGCTATATCTTATCCATTAGTCTCTCCTTCCACAGTTTGGTAGCTGATTTGATATTCAGTGTATCATAGATAACTATCTTGTTACAGCTAAATGAAATGTGCATTTGGAAATGTTCATTAATACCATTATCATTAATTGGTTCCTACCTGAATCTCACTGCTGCAGGGACTCTCCAGATTAAATGACAGATTGTAGCTAGCCTTTTTTTAAAGTATAATTTTAACAGCCTCCACACGTTGCAAATGAAGTCTAATGAGCCAAATCCTGTTCTCCTACTGATTTAAAAACAAAGTGATAGTGTTTAGGCTATTTTTACTTTACATCAAGTAAAGTATGGGCTATATCAGGGTTCAGAATCTATCTCAGTTTGCTTTTTTTTTTGTATTTAGTGCAAAATTATATCTAGGCATCTTAATCTTTAGAGGGAAGAACACACATTGAAATTATTTTTGTTTTGCCTTTTACTGAACACAGTTGATGAGGTGCGTACAGAAATCTTCAGGAAAAGCCTGAACTTCAGTTAATCAGCAGCAATCACATAAATTAAGTCCTCCTCTCACTAAGCCTCTCTTTCTTTGAACCTCACCTACCCACTCTGATGTCCTTGTAACTCCTCTGAGTTTAGCTGTCATCTGCCAGTGTAGTCCTGGCACTACATGGCAACTGAGATACCAACTGACTGCAGCTAAGGATCTGGCCTTGGGAATACACAGGCACAGGTGTGTCTGGGATGGTCACGCGTCAGATACTGTCTGTTCAATGGCCTTTACACCTTAAGTTGCACCTGCAGTGTACTGCTAAGCTGTCAGCCTGTAACATAAAACAACCCTGTAATTGGAATAGCAGCTGGCTTGTGACCCATTAAGACTCTCTCTCATACAGCTCGCCCTCCCCAGATGTTTCTGAGTGTCTCAGTGAAACACTTTGGAAAAGGACAGGCAAAGGAAACCACAGGAGTCATGCTAAAACCCTGGAATACAGAATTTATTCACTTCTACCAATACTGAATGAGTCCTCAAATCACAATGGCTATTGGACCCCCAGCCTCCCCATCAGAATGCAAAAAGATTAAGCAGTATTTTCTCATACACAAAGCTATATCCTGTCTGATTAAAAGAAAATTAGATTCTTGATCCAACTTGTAGGATTAAGTATTTCCTAGAGAGATGACATGTGTCCTACAACATACTTATTATTAATAATTTACTTATAGGAGAGTCCACACTGGGATTGACTATAGGTGTAAAGAACTATTTTGTCCTGGTCAGCATATTAATTGACTTCTTGACTTCTCTCATGCAATGTAAAATGGATTGACTGCTGCAGCAAAGGAAGTGCATTTAACCATCCAGCTGGTGAAGTCTTACATGAAAGACACTCATATTCGGAACAGCCATTTCAAAGAATGCAGCAGCCAGTTGCAAAACTTCAGCAAAGGAGATTTGTTGAAAAACTGGTAAGCAGTGGCAGAGAGAAATGTGTGTAGCCATATACATGAATGTAAAAGGAAGAAGGACACTCTTCTAACTCTCTTTTAATCCTGCAGGAATTCTCCACAGGACTTCAGCATAGAGAATATAATTTTTTTCTTAACTTGGCAGCTTCTATTCTGCCCAGATGACACCTGAAGCAGCATTTGGAAAAAAAAAAACAAACCCCCACACCAAAACCAACCAGCAAACAACAAAAAAGCCACACACAACTCCCTTATTTCCCTTACAAAACCCAGTCCTGGATCTATAAAAGTCAAGGAATTTACTGCGTAGGTAAATGACACAGGTTAGTCAGTTTTTCCAACTGAGAAACACTTCACTGAGATGGCAGCAAAATGCAACTTAAAGCCTGAAACATGTTAGGTCGTACACAATACGCTCTTTTAAACTCTGTGGGCAAATCTAGTCCTAGGGTACAATATATAAATGTGCCTCACACACAAGCAGTATTCTTTCTAATGAAAAAACAATAATAATAAAAAAAAAACTTTCCTCTAATAAAATTACTAGTAAAAATTATCATTAATAGTAGGCTTTATAACAAATTCTGTTGCCCTCCTGCTGTCCTCTGCACCTGCTGACTGTCTGGCATAGCCTGCTTCCTTCCTTGTCCAGCTGTTTTAAATGATACTTCACTCAGCAGTGCTTTTTAATGACAAGAGTTCTGGGAGGCTGATTCTCCACGAAGTATGCTCAGTGTGAAACTGCCCCTCTTTGTCCTTATGACACATAAAGGAAGCCTGACTTACCTGTTCTCCTCCTCTTGGCCCAAACTTCTAGATTATTGGTAGCTCTTTGCAGCACCACATCATCCCAAGTCGATAGTAAACACAGCAGAGTCCATCACAGAAGAATCCTGCCAAAACAACTTTGGATCAAATTATTCTAGTGATTCCCACCCTGTCCTTAGTACCACAATGAATGTAATTGAAGAAAGAAAAACATAACTTGGTTTCTCAGGCTTTGTTGCTCCCCCGGTACCACAAAAATTAATTGGCCAGGCGGTGTTCATAGCCCAAGTTTTACCAAGTGAACAGGAAACCTCCTCACAGTGGATTTAACACAGAGCATGTACTAACAAAGAGGGTGAAGGGAATAGTGAGATTCACCATGTTGAACACAGTAAGTCTATTTAAATGTTACACAGGGCAGACTCAAAACTTGGCAGCTAAGTCGGAAAAATGGTTCCAATAAATGTTGAAGTTACCCCTCAAATGCAGCCACTGGAGGTTTGTGCCATTTCCATGCTGACTGTAGACAGCAGATATCATGCACTCAATTCAACAGGGAGATGATCTGCCTTCTGTACAGCACTGCTTTTATTTGAGCCAAAGCCAGTGAGCCACTGGGCTCCCTGCCACCTAACAATGAGAAACACAAATTACAGCAGCAAACAGCCTTTTTAGCATAAACAATGTTTCCAGCCTTCTCCAATTCTGCTCTTCTCTAATCCATATTTACTGGTTTGGGGGACTAATTCCTCCCGTTTTCCTGCCACTATTTGCATGATTGCAGCTGCTTTTACTGATATGCCATGAATTACATGAAAATAAAGAATGAGTGTATTAAAAGGATATGAAAACTACAACTGAACAAAACCCACGTTACAGGTGTCTGTTGCCCATTCCTGAGTACCAGAAACAGACAGCCTTTGTTTCCCACACTCAGCTGACATGGCACAATCCCAGACTCCTTTTAAGCAACAGGAATCCTTCTGTTGGCTTCATCATATTTCAGAGCAGAGGTAAGGAAGGAAAAATTGTCAGTTACAAAATTACTATTCAACAAGGAGTCACTCAAAAAACAGTCAGCCAACTTTTAGCAGAATTCTTGAGGAGCAAGCAGCACACTAACATACAAATGACCTATCTAGTAATATGGTAGAAGAGTATCACAATGAACAGCTCTTGAGGGCCTCTGCCTTTTCTTCCTTTTCTGTAACTTCTGCCTTTATTCCCCAGTGATTTTTGGTTTGGGGAAAAGGGATTCTCCTTTATTTGAAACACAGAACCAAGCCACAGATCCATAGCCAGGTTCCTATTTTAAAAGTTTCAGTGCTCAGGAATGTTTGAATTTGTGGTTTTGGTTTGACTCACCACAAGCCCAGAGTTACTTGACCATGGCTTACTGAAGCTTAGGTTTTTTTACAGTCCCTGAACTTTCAGAACTTTAGAATATGTGGGTTTCATTTGTCTCTGATTTTGAAGAGCTGTCACTGACATGACAGCACACAATCCTATTCTATACTATTTCCTTTAAAAGTTTGGAACTTCTTTAATCACAAACAACAAATTAAAAAAAACAACATGGCAAATTGTACATTGATGATGTTGCATTTCCCAGCGCTACTTCAGTGCTTACATGTTGTAGTATTTTCTTTTTGTGAATCTAATGTGTGTCTGTTACTTCTAGCAGTTAGTAGGTGTAATTTCAACATAAACATGCATATCAAAATATTACTTCTGTGAAGAATGATCAGTTTGTTAATATGGTTTTATTCCTCCCAGAAATGTGGCTATAAAAAATTAACATTGTCTTGAATGTATCCCTTTTATAAACATAGCATGATTGGGAAAGCATTCCAGGATATATATCTGTCACCGTAGCTGGTATCACCCTGTAACTGCTTAGCTAAAATCACTCTCTAATCAGAAAGGGTAATGGATTTGTTCTGATGGCACTGGAGAGTGATGGTGCAAGTGACAGCTGTCAAAAACATCATTCTTACCGAACTCTCTCTTCATAGCTGAGATTAAATAGAATAGCCTAATTGCACCTTGTGCTCATTTAGTGTCTTTGGAAATAAGAATGTAGGATTTTAGCATCTATTCTACATTCTTGTAGTCTTAAGTTTGAGTTTTGGTAGCCAGAGAGAGGTGAAATGCAGCTTCATTTTCTATCTTCTAGGGAGATTAAAAAAAAAACATTAGTTTAACTAGCAGACTCTGCACACAGGGGGAAAAAAGATGGCTTGAATAAAGATCAGGCAGAAACACGACCAAACATTAAGGCCCTCCAAGCTCAGAAGCTGCCTGAAGCATACACTCTAAGGCTGTATATGAGGGCTCACACTGAACAGAGGCAAGAACAACGGCTTGGCTCTGCCCATCACCCGGCATCAGGGAGAGGAGCCCAGGCAGCTGCCTTTCTCCTGTTTGTGCACAGCAGGCTAAGGTCTGTGAGGGAAAGAAAATTATGGTCTATAAAGTTAGTTCGAAGGCAGTCACAGCAGACAAAAGATCGGTTTAGTGCCTTTGTTCTTAGCTGCAGTTCTGCGTGGTGTCTGGGAAATTCCTATTGACATCCCAGTCACACAGAAAGGCACTTCAGGTACATATGGCACAATTGCAATGTTCCCTTTTTATGGGTAACATTTACCTGCAGGTTTGGCTATCCTGTAAAGTGGCATTTAACAATATTCTCAAGGGCTCTCTCATCAACAAAGAGGAAAAAAATATACTTTTAGCTTGCTTGGCTTCTAGGTTCTGTATTAAAGAAAACAACCTGCTCCAGTCACACAAAAGGTAAATAGATATTTCACCATCATCTCACTGTTAGCTAGCACCGAGTTTTAAAATTCAACAGCATGACCATACTGAAAGGAAAACAAAATAAAAGACAAGAAGAACCCACATTCTCTGAACCAACAAGTCTTGAATTGCTACAGAAGAATGTGAAAAAAGGATTTGAATTAAGTCTTTCACCCAGAATCTATAATATTCAGGCTTTGAGGTAACAAGAGAAAAAACATTTCTGCAGATGGGCTAGGGTAAGAGGAGGAGAAAATGTGAGAAGTCTGCACAATAAAACAAATACCCTGTACTCAGTCATCAAACTTATATTAGGTTTGTAGCCAAATAGCTTTACTTATTTTTCACTTACCAAATGAGCTGGTTTATGGAATAGCATGAACCTTGCTTTCCTACAGTTTTTAGCATAATAGAAAACTAACCAGAGAAAACTGGCAGATGCAGTTTTTATCAATAAAGCTCTGCTTAGAGGAGTTGAAAATCTTTTCCTTTCATGCTTTCAAGTTCTTATTGTATACAATTGTTTTCCTCAGGGGATTATACCTGATCCCATGAAGCTTTCCCTGCCAAGACAGTCCAGCCTCATTGTGGAATAAGAGCAGACATTGATAGGCAGGGACCACAAGGGAGACTGTGGCGGCTCTGGGCCCCTCTCTCCCAGCAGGGTTTTGCTGCTCAGCCTGTAAGGGTCACCTGAGCATGGCTTAAAGGATCTGGAAAGGAGAGGATATCTGAAGGCCAAATATTTTAAAAATGCAAGCCCTTTGCCATTTCTTTATGAACCTCTCCCATCAAATAAAATAGATTCAACATTGTTTGTTTCCAAATGTGCTGGAAATGAAAATAACTGCAGTTATTGAAGCTGTGGGAGGTACAATGGATATTTCAGCTGCAACAGGATGAGAATGCCTTTTCAAAGGTTCCCTTCAAGCTCTTTATAGCAGACAAATCCTGAAAAGAAAACATACTTTGTTAACTTTCATTTGAATACATCCTCCTCCAGCCAGACAGCCCACTTAAAATGACACAGAGGTAGTAAATTGTTCTACTGATTGGTTAGCTGGAGTTTAACAGCTTGAGCTTATCAGGAAAGAGATAGGAACAAAAGTGTCAGGCATATCATCGTTCAAACAAGACCTCCTTCCACTCTCCCTGAACCTCTGAGGTAAAGGCCTTTAATGCCTCTTTGCGGTAAAATATGTGTCATGAAAACACTGGAAGATGGACAAAGGCCACCCAGAAGGGATCTTATTCAACAAGTCGTGCATACAGCATCCCACAAAAAATCCTCCTAATGCAAAGTATTTCAATAGCTGCATTTGTGTATGGGTCTGTGTTTTTCCAAGAAAGTGTTTGCCTCAAAAAATCCCTTATGAGGTAGAAACAATGGAAGATCTTGTCCTCAAGATAATTCTGCTATCTAGTGACTGAAAGATGATGAGAAGCACAGGTTTCCTGTTATTCTGCTCTGAGAAATGGCACCCCAAGGCATTAAAACGGCCATGAAAATATGGAGGGCCAGATTTTCACAGGCACTCATAGCACACACTGTTGAATGAACATTCAAAATGCTCAGTTCCTGTTTTCTAGCCAATCCATTTAGGCTGCCGACTTCTGGCTCTGAATCCCCTCCAGAGCTCAATGGCTTGTGCCCAATAACACGCACATGCCACTAAGCCCAGCATTGTCAGACAGCTACAAGCTGATCAGAAGCGTTTGTAGGTTTGGTTATTTCTGTTTGATGTTACAGTCAACCTTTGAATAATTGCCTACGAAGAAATAGGAGTAAATAACACACATCCAGTCTAGCCAAAAGCATTTTATCAATGACAAAACCTGCACAATGTACAAGACTCTACAACAGACAAGGACAACCCCTCAAAGGCAACTATGATTGCTGCATAAAGAGAGTAACTAGGCTCAATTAACCATTGTCTGCCAAGAGACTAAGGAATTCACTGTTCAAACATATACAAAATTGGGCTACATAGAAAGTGTAGAGGTCTGGTAAGATAGGATGGCCTTACAAGAAAGCAAGTACCACAGGTATCAGTTGGTAAGGCAGCCCCAAAACTCAAGGGGCAAAGGAGACCACAGGTCATGAAAGGGCTGGAGAGACAGACATTTAGTACATCTCAGTGGTGGTGTTCATTTAACATCCTGAAACAAAACACAATATGGAAATCCACCAGTCAGGTATGAGCTCTCAGTTGTGTTGGGTATGAAGTCAATGATACACTTACCTTAGATCCTCTTAGGATGTTGTCATAGGAGGTTCTATGTGTGACACCACTGATTTGAGCTTCAGGCTGAGAATCCGTATGCCAGAATTTAAAATTAGATGTAAGCTGCTTGATTTAACCCCATCTTCTATGTTTCCCTGGTTTGTTTTGTAACTAATATTAAAAATGTAGCTATAACCCCTAGTGAAATCAGACAGATTTATGAAAGGGAAATCAAGCCTGACCAACCTGACAGCAGTCTATGATGACATGACTAGCTCAGAGGGTGAAGGGAGGGTGGTGGATGTTAGTTATGACTTCTGCAAGGCATTTGACACTGTCTCGCATAATACCCTTACAGACAAATGATGAAATATGGGCTAGATAAATGGACAGTGAGAGGGACTGAAAGTGAGCTGCAGTGCCCAGCTTGAGTTGTGATCAGTGGCACAAAGTCCAGCTGGAGGCCAGTCACTAGTGGTGTATGCCACAGCTAGGGTCAGTGCTGGGGCCCACACTGTTTAACATCTTCATAAAGTACCTGTATGTTGGGACAGAGTGCACCCTTCTCAAATTTGCAGATGATACACAACTAGAAAGAGTGGCTGATGCACCAGCTGGTTGTGTTGCCATAAAGAGGCACTGGGACAAGCTGGAGAAATGGGCCAACAGGAATCTCATGAAGTTCAACAAAGGGAAGTGCAGAGTCCTGCCCCTGGGGAGCAATAACTCCTTGCACCAGAAAAGGCTGGGGACTGACTGGGTGGAAAGCAGGTTTGCTGAAAAAAACTTAGGGCTCCTAGGGGACACCAAGCTGAACACAATCCAGCAGTGCATCTTTAAGGCAAAGGCGGCAATAGCCTCCTGGGCTGCATTAGGATAAGCAGCTGCCAGCACAAATCCAGAGTGCTGTGCCCAGTGCTGAGCTCCCCAGGACAAGAGAGACAGGGACACACAGGAGCAGGTGCAGCAAAAGGCCACAGAGATGATTATTAGGGCTTGCAGCATCTGACAGATAAGGAAAGGCTGAGAGGGTTGGGGTGGTTCAGTCTGGAGAAGACAAGGCTTGGGGGAATCTTATCGATGTGCATAAATACCTGTTGGGAGGGATTAAGAAGATAGAGCCAGGCTCTTCCTGGTAACATCCAGTGATCGGTGACAGGACAGGAGGCAACAGGCACAAATTGAAATACAGGAAATTCCATTCAAACATAAAAGAACGATTTTTTTTTTTTTTTCCTGTGAGGGTGGCCAAACAGTGGAACAGGCTGCCCAGAGAGGTTGTGGAGCCTCCATCCTTGGAGATAATAAAAACCCTGACTGCATATGGGCAAACTGTTGTAGCTGACTCTGCTTTGAGCAGGGGAGTTGGACTAGGCAATCTCTGGACATCCCTTCCAACCTCAACTGTTCTACGAAAACATACCAATCACAGTTAGTATCTGTGAAAAATAAAGGCATCTGTAATGTGTCACGCTTCTGTGTACATTTGCTAAGAACGTATTTACTACAGGTTTCACATTTACCTTGAGGATCTCTTCAACTTCTCACCAAAGTAAATATAACTGAGGTGCATATATCAAATGAGAAGCAAATCTCATGACTGATAACTGCAACATTAAACTAACTTTAATGTCCATGATGCAGGAGGTGGTGGTGGTGGTGTTAAGCAGAAAAGTTTCAATGCAGTTTTTTCCTCCAATGCACTTCCACTGTATCAAGCCTCACCAAATGTATGTAATGTATGTTGTATACATTCACCTACAGATCTTTGTGTACTTTAAAAAGGCTATCCTCCTCTGTGTTTTACATCATTTGCTTGCTATGTTTGGCAAAATCTAGGAGGTATATGATACTTCTGTTCATTTCTACCAATAATCTCCCAGCTCACCCCTCCTTGTAGGATCTCTCTTCATTTCTGATTTTTCTTTTTCGCCATTTACTCTTCCCAGTGCATGATTCCCAGTCAGGTGACATCTCATGATAACCATAACATATCTGAAAACAATCAAAAAATCACAGGCCTATCATTTCCGTGCCAAAGACAGCCACTCTGTGTACAATTTGGCAGAGGCTAATCTAACTCTTTCCGTCTGTTTTCCTTTTTTGTTTGTTTGTTTTGTTTTTGAGGGAGGCCAGCAGGGATAAGGGATTTGGAATGGGTAAGGATTAATCAAAACTTTGGGAAAAAGAAGCCAGAGCCTCTTAAACTTATTTACTGAGGTGCAGAAATGCAGAATTGCCTGTTGCTGCTGTCCTAATTCCAGACTCAGTCAACAGTGCTGCAAATCATACCATAGTACCTGAAGCATACAGAGACACAGATAGATTCCGAAGAGTCCTTAAACCCTCAAAACCAGCTGCAGGTCTGTAGGTCTGTAAACACTGCTCCTCTGAGAGGAGGGAAACTCATCCCTAATCTCCAAAGTACCATTTAGGATTAAATTGATAGGAAGAATATGAGTTGAAAAGAAAATCTACTGGAGTCTGACCATTCTAGTACATGCAATATTTGTAATAAATCCTCCAGTGTGTGCTCTTCATTGCAGATGTCCGTAAACTATTTGCTTATTTTCCCAAGCTATTCAAGACATTCAAACATTCCCCCCACCCACCCCCCTTCTGGAAATGCTGATATGAATCGTACGGACAAAGTAAACAGAGTACTCTGTTAGAGTTTCCCTTTTTACAAATGAGCCATAAAATTGTCCATTAATCAGCCTTGCTTCCCCAGGGGCTGGACTGCATTGTTGAGGTTTCCTTTTCCATTTCTGATCCCTGTTTTGTTGAGGAGATTACCAAAAAAAAAAAAAAAAGTCACAATGCAGTAAACTATAAAGAATAGGCTTTTGAAAACTGCCCTCCTCTCCACAGCCCTAGGGCAAAGCTGGAGTTTTGATCAGTGGGGAAGAATTCTACATTTAAAACATTCCCTATTTTTCATCCTTTACCTTCTAGTAAAATAATAACCTTATCATGGCTCCTTCACCTCCCACCCAGAGGACATGGTGTTCCTATCTATTTAAATTACTCCAACAAGTTCCTTAGAACAATAAAAAGGCCCTTTAAGGTCTCCTGGGGTAAGTATTTACAACCAGAGAAATAATGAAAAGCTGAGAGAATTTACTGGGAATCTGGCATTTCAGAGCTTTGCCTCCTGTTAATTCCTAAGAAAGTTGTCAGTTCTGACAGTGCTTGAATTTATCTGGAGCACATATCCTTTTAAAAGAGGGCAGGAAGAAATATACATCTATGGTACCTGTCACTCCGTGTACCGTCTGTGGGGACAGAGTCAGCCAGGAATTCTACTGCACATTGGACCTTTGAAGATCCAACTCATTACCCAGGACAGCCAGGTCTACACCTGGTTTTGGAGGTGAACAGCAGGAGTGGAGTGAAGGAGTCAACTTCAGTTGTAGTAGGTTTTCTGTCTGACTTTGCTGTGGTTTTTAGAATAAGTAGAAAGCTCATGAGGCTTACACAGGAGCACTGGAAGCTGGTGTAAATTAGTACTGAATGAAAAAAGTCCACCAACCTGTGCATGATTATGCTACCTGAAGATTTGGCCTCTAGCTGTCATAGGTTTGTTAACTATCATCTAAAAGCTAACGTCGTTGTCTTCTGGGTGGTAGATAATTTAATACGAACTTTCCAATTCATCCTGTCCCTAATTAAAAATTGGGTTCTTACATTGCCTCTTCTGCCTCCCCTGTCTTTCACTATGTCACACATTTGGGGGGAGATGACATAAGCTCCTTGCAGGGGTATATTTTTAGCAGAGCAGATTATTTAACATGCAAACCAAATACATAATCAAAGTGGGTTTTTTTAAAGGGAAAGTCATCTCAAGGTTGACTTAAAAGCCAAACAGCTTTATCTCACCGAAGTCTCAGTTAAGTGCTGCAACATGGAGCCCTGTGTGTAAGACAAGACTGCTCCTTCCAGTGAGGCTCTGTTGATCTATGATCTAATCTAGGCTCTTTAAATAAGCTTTTAAGTGTGTAACTAAGAACCCCTTTATCTGTTATTAATGTCTTGTTCTGTTATCACTGCAAGCAATTTAAATATACTGGTCGTATTTGATTAATTCCTCTACAGATTTCCTTCTCTCTCCAAAATATGTGAAGCTTGGTAAGGAGTTATTTTTTTCCTCTCTGTATTCCTTACGAGCTCAGTGGCACTCGTAAGAACCTTAGCCTCATGCACATAAAACACTGAAATGTCTGGACATGCATGCAATGTGACTCACTCACACCTAGTGAACAAGTTCTCTCATTCAAAGACTACAGAAGTGTGAGTTTCTTGAATCACTGATTTTATTAGTACAAACATGTTGAACTTTACTAACATACCTTTTGACTTTATTGGTGTACCTTATTTTATATGTCTTGAAGACCTTGGCAGCTTTTCCACAGTTAATTTAATCGAGATAGCATTCTGGGGAGAAAAAAGAATACCTAACTAAATCATAAAAGGAATTTCTCCTAATCTCTCTCATGTTACTGGTGGCTGACCTAAGAAAGTACCTGCCACATAACCTGACTTTTTCTCATTGGGGTTCATTTATTCTTATCTAAAGCCAAATCTTACCACAGCTCTGATTTCAGTTGAGTTGGAGCTGTGGGAAATGTCTTAAGTTTTCACATACTGCTAGGGAATCCCTGCATCCTGCATGAAACCTAAAGCAATACTCATTATGCATATTTGCATTGGCTTCTGTGTCACCCAGGAAAACTGTTTTTAAAAAAGAGCAAATAAAAGAAAAGCTGCTGAGAAACAATTAGCTGCCTTGGGAACGGTACCTGCCAAGTCAGCTCTTAACTCGTGCATCCAGTTGCCACAGAATTTGATCAGCTCCATAGCACGTTGCATCTGATTTTTCTTGTTGCATCCCAGAACTGCTGAGCTTTTTTCTATGGACAAAAAGATAGATATCATAAAGGTGACATCTACCCTTTCTAAATCTTCCAGACCTAGGAAAGAAATGTCTTCCTTGTCTTACTGCTGCAATGACATATTTAGCTAAGCAGTGAGATAAATGAATGAATATGCAAAAGTTAAAATCAGGATCACAGTTCTGTTCTTGCTTAAATAAAAATACCTGATAAAGTATTTTATTCTGACCTTCAGCTGTCTTATCCATAATTGACTTAGACTTACAATCCTTCAGCAGGTATTACATTGATGAGACTTTTCTGTGCTAGCTAGGAAGGCTTAAGCAAGTTTTGACTTCTCTGTTAGCAAGGAAGTGCCTCTAGACAATTTCAGTCCAAGCTCCCATTCCTCCCTCCAGCAATCTGTTGCAAAACTGGCTGTGTAGTATGATCCTGATACCTTACGGCAAGTCAGTGACCAAAGCAGCTCTAAAGCCAGTTAAACTAAGAGAACAGGTGTAGAGCACACAGAATGAGCCAGAGAATCTCATCCTACTATGTCTATATATGGAGATATAAATCCAGGAAGAAATTGTCTAAATGCTGTAATTCAGCAATGTCTGTTTTTTCCATTACTTACAGATTCAAGACAACAACAGTCACTGCCTCTCATCTTGTTCACACTGACATACATATGTATACACACATCCTTATATGTGCATGCACACACATACATAACAGAAAACAAGAAAGCATAGATTCAAAAAGAACCCAAGTATGAAATCAAGAAAGCAGAAAGTGCAGAGCTTTGAAATATTAAAGCCCATGCTAACAGTGTTTGTACCCGCCCCTTTGTGAATACAGCTGCATGGTGTACAGCATTTTTAAGACACAGTCTTAGCTCATACTTCATAACCCTGAGTGCTAAAATTGTAGCATAAAGGTTCCTATCACAAGTTAATGTACCACCAAATTGTAATATGTCAAAATCCAGACAAGAAACCACTGAAACCATAAATTCCGTCAGTGAAAGTTACTAAGTCTGATGATTCAGAAAGATAGTTCAGCTAATTCCATCCTCATACATAAACTCTAACTAGTAAAGAATATAATGTGGGTTACAACACGCACTCCTGAAGCAAGTCTTAGTAAAAGACCCTACAATATAGCTAATTCTTCATGGTAGTCACTAGGAAAGAGTGAATTCTGTACCAACTTGTCTTCCCTCCTCTTTCTAAATGCATTTTATAATCATCCTTCATTGTTCTCTTGCTCCCAGTAATGGACTTGATGGTTTGTTTTTTTTTTTTATTTATTTCTTGCTCTGTTAACAACCTTTGCAGTGCAGAGGGTCTTGCTGCAAAAAGTATGCCTGGAGCCTTCATATCATTTGCATATAATTTTAAATACATTTACATGGCATTTTAATCAAGGAAAATGCAAACTCACAGTTATAACTTTTTATTTATAGAGTTCTTATAAGGCACTCAGCAAAACATGGAGACAAAATATGACCTCAGGGCCGAAGAAGAAAAAGTATCAGTGAGAAGGCTGTTAGCATGTCCTTAAAATCCACCTGATTAATGTCCTGCTTTACATATAGCTATTATTGTTTGAGGCTATTTAAGAACTTTTAATGTTTTTATTTAATTAGTTTTACAATGGAAAAAGTCTGTCTACATGTACCCACAAAGTGGTTCACACATGGAGCACACATGATTCTCTTAGTTCTGGATGTAATCTGGCAGGTAGCTGCTAGGACAGAGATGTTCTAACTCATGGTTGCTTGCAACAGGCAGATTCTTGCTAGATCACACGTGATGCCGTCAGGTTTCAAAGTTCTACTGAAAGTAACACTGAAGACAACGTGACATCTATTGCATCTCCTTAAACTGCTATGATCTCGTCAGCCTAGCTACATCTCACATTTCCTTGAAATATGCTGCTGGTAAGGGAGAAAGGTCATAATAATTAAGTTGGCCACAAAAAAAGGTGTTCTGCTCTGCCTCACACCAGCTAGCTTGTCACCCACTGACAAGTCTTCCCACCCAAACTTTCCCAACAACAGCCGCAGACAGAAGCTCCAATTCCCCCCCCCAAAATACAATTATGTCAGTGGCTGACTCACTTGGAACTCTGCAGGGAACAGCAAGCTCTGGAGAGGTGGAAGCGGAGTATGAATTCCAGAAACCAAGGATTTCCTCGAGCATAATCAACCTCTCTCTATAATTTCAGATAAAGCAACAATACCAGAGGAATTTTGCAAGGTCATGCTTTAAAAAGTCAAGCAATGCCACATTTAAGGCTAAGAGAAGAATCTTAACCTCATGACACTTACATTTTCATGATTCTGACAACCATACTGAAAGCCTCCATGAGAACCTGGGACAGAAATAAGACCCAACTGGACACTAGATTTTTAACTCCATTAAAATGTTCATATGCTTTATCCAAAAAGTTAAAGCTGAAAATTTCTGCAGAATTAAAATCCTGAGACAACTTATTCCAAGATGTTTTCCAAAATGTGACATTTCCAAAATGAAATACCTTCATCTGATTACCTCCTGGGTCTCTAGAAGCCAGAGAAGCAGCTGACTGAAATTGAGAAGAATCTTCTCAGCTTAGAAATTACTGACAAATAAAACTGAAGAAAGACTCATCTTCAATACATTTGTCCATCTTAAACCATGAATGAAGTGTCTGCCCTGTTTGGAAGGAAAAAAACCTATCACATAATGTAATTATTGATGGCATGCTAGGTACAAAGATAATGCTTTTAATATGCAAGCACCATAAATACCTGCCTGAATCTGACAAGCAATGCTATGAGCTTTAACAGCTATTTGTAAAACTTTTAGGGATTCTTAGGTGAAAAGTCCTTTTGAAGTAGTATTATTGTTATTGTAGAAAATAGGAAAGGCCACAGTCTTACTAAAGTAAAGGAGGAGAAACTACAGGAAATATGTAAGAAAGAACAAAATCCACTGTGATATTTCAAAAAGCAGTGCTTCTAAAGCCATCACTTACTGCTTCATAGATGTTCTACTTTTTTTCCCCCAATCTTCAAAAAACATCAGCGTTTCAGATTTATGTCTTATTCATATGACAGAGTTATCGTATAATCTAAATCCCTTTCAGGGCGACAAAGTAAACAAAACTGCTAGTGCACTATATAAATTTTGCTTAAGGGTTTTAAGGACAGCAATAACATAGGGTAAAACTCTGTTCAGGCCTACACTAGTCTGCCAAGAAGGGAATCAAGACCTTCCTTTTTTCTTCTGGGTAACCCAGGGCTTCTCAGGTGAACTAAAACAGCCCTGGTGTCACTGAGGCACATGATATCAACTGAGGGAGTCTGTGGACTGCACTTTTTGTCTGCTCACCCTTCAAAACCTGTTAGTGTAGGGACAGAGAACTTGTGAGAGAGGGAGGTGCAAGGTAGAGCCAGAGCAGAGTTTTTAGGTAATAGGGAAAGTTAAAACTGGCTCCTCTGTGGGCTTTAGTTTTTTGTTTAGTTGTCGTTTTTGTTGTTGCTTTGGTTTATGGTTGGGGGGTTGGGGTGATTGGTTTTTTTAAAGTATTAAAAAAAAAACCAAAACAAATGCTTTCTGCCACTGGAAAAGTAGAACTCTTACAAACAAAATGTTATGAATGATAGCTCATAACTCACCCCTTGTGTCAGTACCGCATTATCCACTTTTCTGATGTTTTTTTCCCCTCAAGGACCAAGTCAGCAATAAATCTGTTCAGAGTCCAGCTATACTTGATGATCACTGGAATGTCAGTGTGCCTAAACATCTTATTTGCAGCTATTAGGATGTTATTCTTTTCACAGCTGCATTATTCATTCCCAGGTAAGCTACGTGAATGACCTCCACACAGTTACACGGAGAGTTCTTCTGTCTGCTGAGGGGAAACCTTCATCCCAACATCATACGACAGCAACTGATAGGGATGATGAAAAGGCCCATGACAAGGAAAATATACCCACTACTTTCTAGAAGTTACAAACCACTTTCAGGTTATAAAAACCTGGAAGATGTCAAGTACTTAATTTAAAAAAAAAATCATGTCATCATCTGGGAATTTTTGCAGAAAAATCATACCACTGATTCAGTGAAATAGTTTGCAAAGAAGGACATATCTAGCATTCCGTGTTTTTTTGAGTGGAATAAGAATTCAGAGATGAACTGAATCACATCTCACACAAGTCAGTGTTTCAAATCCAGTTAAGGCCCATAATTATGACTGAACTTTGTAATCTCATATGAAACAACTAGATAGACTCCATCCTTTTCAAAACGGCTACTCATATCAGGCATCTAAGCACTGCATCTAAGCACCATACAAGACTTCCATTTTATTAACCACTAGTGTATTAAAAAAAATGTATGGACTGATCAGACAGTATAACGTTGTCAGTGCCCACAATTTTATCAAAATTTTCACTGCATTGGGTGCTTTTCTTCAAAATCCCAGGTAAGTCATGTGACTTTCTCTGAAGGTCAAATTTCAAAATAGTTTCTTACCACTCCTTTTAAGCGAAACTTGATAGCATAAGGCAGCTGAACCCCATCAAAAGTACAGCAACCACCAAATAAGATGCTACAATAACATATTGTTTTAAAGCCTCTCTTGAAGGCAAAGACAATCTCACGATTGCTATTAATAACACTACATCAGTGCAGATCAGACTTAAGGACAAAATTGCATTTTAAGCTGTGAAAGGTCACACTGGTCTTGGTACCTGTACTTGCCAGGTTTGTTTATATTTAATGCCAGCCTGACTGTAACTTATAAAAAGCTTTTTTTATTTTTCCAAAATAAAAATGTGAATGTAACTTTAAGATCTACATATTCCAGGAAAAAAAAAACTAGGAAGAATGTCTAAATCTTTGTGATTTATAAGAATAAGAATAGGTTTATATTTTAAAATTATTCCCATAAAATAGTTTAAAAAAAGCTGCACTGAAATTCAGAATAAAATTAACTTGCTTTCTTTTTTTTTTTTTTGAAGTGATTAGTAGATATGACAAATAATGAGAAATAACAGAGCTTGCTATATTATTAGTATTTGATAAACAATGTGTGCTATGGGGTTTGTTATGAAAGGCTAGTGTCTGCAAAAAAAGTTTAGCTTTTTAAGTCTTATAATAATGTGAAATATCATGAACTGGGCAGGATAAGGATTTGCAACACCAACAGATTAACCTTTATTCTATAAAGGTAGAAGTAAGCAAATAAAAGAAACATATCTGTCATCAATATCACCATGATAACATAAGGAAGGTCATGTTTGCCAGTATTTTCATTTCTTCCCCCAGGGAACATGAAACATGTCAAGTACATGATCATGTACCTGGAGGAGCAGTAATACTGCTTGTGATCAATCATCCTTTCTGCCTCTTGAGTGGACAGCTAAACTTTCAGGAGTCAACAGAATAAAAATGGATTAATACACGTACAGCTCACAAACTGGGACCACTATCACTATAAGTGAAGTGTGAGGAACTATTCAAAAAAGTCATTGAACAGTCACCTGTCCCAAAATGTGGCAATAATTCTGAATGCCTCAAACAAAATTTTCAATAACCACCAGGTAGTAGACAAACACTGGATCTTTTTCTTGTCTTTTACCTATTCAATTGTGAAGTTACAATTTGTGAAGTGATGTTTCTGAACAAATATTGGTTTTATTCCACAGCTTTTCTGTATTTCTGAAATTAATAATTTGTGGGTTTTTCCTGGAATTTCCCTTCTTTCAAGAGTTGGGTTTTTTGGACAAGTATTCTTATATAGATGTTCACTCCTTGTCCTTTAAGGTTGCTCTGATCTAAGAATCACCCCAGAGAAATGTTACAAAATGTATTGTCTTTTGTTTCTGTAACAAGGTCCAGTTCATTTCAAGATCTTCAAACCTCAATGATGGGCTATGTCACAGCTTAGAATACAGCTCAAGTCAAGCATTGTGAAGTAGGAAGAACAAAAAGTGAAATATGTGAACTAAAAAGCCTAGAATACTTTCATCTATCTTGCTACCCATATTTAGTTGAAATATGAATAATTTTTTAATGCTTCAGTGTGATCATATCGGCATGTTTTCCTTCACTTGCTTAAAGAATAATATTAGACTACTCCCAATGCAGAATGTTAAACTCAAGAAGTTTATGCTGTCAAATATCATGAAAAAAATACATACACACATATATATAAAGCTCCTATTTCAATTCCACTTTAAGAAAAACCCAAACACACCTAAAGCACATTTTAATTATTTTTGGCCTTCATATTTTCTTCCTGGATTATGTTGAGAATGAGAATCACCAATAATATTTTAAAGCCATCACTTAATGTTCTATCATACATCACCACACATTTCTGTTTCCAGACCTTTCAGCAGTTATACAGCTGTTATTTATGGCACTAGCTACTAGTTTTATAGGTTGATTATCAGAAAGGGAATAGGATTTGGGCTTTTTTTTCTGGCTTCTGTCTCTTCAAAAATGAAAGCAGAACAAAACCAGCACAAATAAGAAGGAAAGTGTTCCCCCACCTTTTCTTAGTTGGGGTTGTTTTCCTTTCAGGTTGTCTTCTATGGACTCCAACCAAAAACGTGTCTCTAAGGAGCATTTGTTAAGGCTAAACTGACAGGTTACTGGTGGCCTTTGTCTTCCCGTTTTTAAACTATTTTAATTCTTCCATTATGTCAACCACCGAAATATTCTTTCCATATTTGTATACTCGTGTCGGGTCTCATAAAGCTACACAATACTGAAGTAGCATTCGGTCATCTCACGCTTAACAGATCTCTGGTATCAAGCACCTACGTAAGCTCCAAAGACACCACAGTACAACATTAAATGAATTTTAACAGTAAATAAGAGATGGCAAGTCCTCTCCCTCTCCACCTGTCAAACAAAGATGCATCTATTACATAAAACACTAAGAGAAAATTATCCCGATATAATAAAACATAGAGTGACGCTACATTTCAACGTCGGCAGGCAATCGTTAGCACCTAGCCCAAGGTACCATAGGAGAAAGGAAAAGAAATACATTGTTTAAAAAAAATGGTCTATTACTAGAAACACAAGCTCATACATGCCAACAAATCATACCACAAGAAAGATCAAATTGCCATGCTCCCAAGCACAGGTTACAGAAGCACAATGGAAGAGATATGCTCTTCATGATAATTAAGAACTGAAAAAAATCATACTACAAATATTCATTATAGAAAGATAGCTTCACTCCTTAGAAAACATTTCCAGGTTGCAAATGTGTAATTGACTTTTTTTTCTTCCTTGTTATGAAGGATGAAAGACCACAGCATCTGTTGTACTACACAATTGGTCTGTTCATAACACTGAAAAGTTGGGCACTTAAAGGTGAAAATATGCAAGAGGCTTTTCTCTCATTACTTATTTCTGCAGGTCTGTAAAAATGAAAGGATTAAAACTTTAGATCCATTGGTTACAAGCCTAAGGAAAAGACTGGAATGATGCGGTTAATACCCAGCTTCTTTTTAAAGAGAAAGTCACAATGACTTATTCTGCCTACAGAAATAAGAAACAAGAGGATCTGGCTGGAAGATGATCTCCAAAATGTGGAGGGCAAATCTTAACACAATCAACTTTTTGGAGGATTTTATTCCCATGGTGAGAAAACAGCAGAGGTGTTAATTGTGAACTACAGTTCAATATAAAGGCCCCACAGAGCACTTGGTACTCAGTTTTTTGTTTCTCATGAAAGGCCCATTTTTTGTTTTCCAGCTAAAAATTCAATCTCCAACCCCTCCGTTCCACTCAGAATTCATAGTTATGCCTAATCTGCTGCTTTTCTGGCTCACTTACAGGCCCAGTTGGCAGGTAGTGAATGCAAAATCATTTTAATGGGGGAACCCCTGGGAACAGGAGCAAAAGTTTTAAGCATTTACAATTTTACAATGATGTACGGCCAGCTGCTAGAGGAAATAGGCCTCCATCACCGGAGCTCACTGGAATGAGACCATTTGCATGGATATTTTCAACTCAGCAGTCTGCTAAAGAAGGAAACTAGATCATCCAAACAACAAAAGAACAGGATTGGTCTGGGAAGGGAAATATCATGAGGACGTATAGTACTTATTAAACCCATTTGCACAATGAGAACCCCATTCCCAATTTGAGGGCCACAAACTGTTGAGGCCACAAGCAAAGCGAGGGTCAATAGAGCTTGAAGGCCCAGATGCGAAGGTAGAGCAAATAAAATGATTTGGAATAGTAGCAAGCAAAGAGAAGAAACTGCTGGACAAGGACAATTTGGTATGTTGGACAGTTTATACAAAACATGAATTTCATTTGGATCTAGCCCAGAGCACATTTTGGGCAACACGATCAGATGCTAACTCCAATCTTTTCTATTACTTACCGTCTCCTGAACAATAGCTTTAAGTGATGACAACAGGTGCCAATTTAAAGAAAATTGACTTAATTCATTTCCCTCTAAAATCAATAGAAATCTCTCCGTGTCTTTGGAGGAAGCTAGATTAAGCCATTCATTAGCAAGAATAGCTGCTCATAACAATCCTATTATAGAAGAATTAGAAAAAGTATAAGAAACCAGAGAACAAACTGAAGAATAAGCACTGTGGCTAAGAAAACTATTTTTAAATATGCATCATTCTCCCTTTGATACAAAAGTCAGCCATGATGTCCTATTTCACATCTATTTCTTTCCACTCATTCAACTGATTAATAGTTCCCAAGGTACCTGTTTCTCTTGTCTTCCTCTACTTCAGCCTTCTCCATGGAATTGCTCTCTCAACTGTTTCTTGTAACACAAGCATTATTTTCAATCCAGTGCCTCCTAAAATATCCATAAGAAGGAGATTAAAAGAAAAACATCTGTCTTAAAAATCCTGTATTAATTTAGGTGCGGGGTTTTCTAAAGGAGGGCCGTGGTTTATAGAGCTGAACTCTCCTGAATTCCTCTGAAAAATCTCACTTCTAAGTCAAGGATGGTGTCTCTGTGGGGACACTATCTAGGACTCAGTGAACATACAGTCTCTGCTCAGTTTCATGGTACAAGGTGCCTATATGTCTATTCTGAGCAAGGACTGAAGCCTCTTTCACATTCCGGAGTTAGAAGGTGAAATCAAGGAGACATGGGTTTCAATTGCATTAGGCCAGGGAAGAGGAGGAACATTCACCCGGTAGGCATCAGCAGGGAGAGGGAGGTACTAGTAGGTCAGTGGTAAAAGCAGCTGCTTGCGTGTCTTCATTCTTGGAGGTTTTTGAGTCCCAAATGGATAAAGCCCTGATCTCACAGCTGACCCTGCTTTCAGCAGGGCTGGTCAAGAGACCCCCCCGCAGTCCCTTCCCACCTGAATTATCTTATGATCCTATGCTTCTTACTGCCCCCACTTCTTAATCTCTGTCTTCCAGCTGGGGCGGCGGGGGAGGGGGAATTCAAACACAGTCACTTAGGTTTAAAAAAAAAAAAAAAAAAAAAATCTCTCTAGTGAGAGAGAACCATGATATCCATACCATTCCTGACAGATCTATAGTTTACATTCCTTAAGATTTCCTCCAAGAGTAATGGAGACTCAACAGCCTCTGCTAGTAATTTATCCTGGAATGCCACTATCCTTCTCGGGAAGGTTTATCCTAACTCAGTATCTAAATCTGTTTTGCCACAGTGTAATTCCATAATTTCTCATCCCAGCTGTTAGACATTGAGGGCAGATTATTCCCTCCCTCTTTGCAGCATCTTGTTCTGCATTTTTAAATTAATCTCAGTCTTTTACCTAGTCTGAACAACCTCAGTTTATTCAAACTTTCCCTGTGTTTCAAGTCACCGATGATTCTCCTTGCCCTCTGATGTTCTCTTTCCAATTGGCCAATATGCTTCACAACATGCAGTGTCAACAACTGGGCACCCTACTCCAGCTGAAGCTGCTGCAGGAAAAGAGTAGAAAGTTGACTCCATGTATCTTGCAGGCTATGCTCCACACACAGTCATGTTTGCTTCATTCACAGCATTATGAGGCCCTTGGCTTGAACCCAACTCGTAATCAGCTGTAAGCTAGATGTTTTCCTTCACAATTGTATTAGCACCCTGTTCCTGCACCCAATACTGAAGCAGTTGATGAGGTCTGCCTAAAAGTTGAACCTCCACTTCTCCTTTCTGGACAATATCCTGACTTTTCCAAGTCATATCTTCAACTCTATTATTTTGACTTGTAATTTAAATCTAACAAACTTGCAAGTTCTTCGTAAGTCTGGCAATCCCTCCATTCCACCACTTGAGTCATTCATGAAAATACTGACCAGAACTACAGAGTTTTGTAAGTAGGAGGAAGCTGTTTATTTCCTGAACATCTCTCCTAACCTCCTTCCTCCTCATTTCAAGTCCATTTCCTTCCTCCCTCCCTAGAGCACCTGCAGAGAGCAGGCAAAGAACAAGAGGAGAAGCAAGGTTTCCACCAGCCCAGCAGTCACACATGTAGTGTAGTAGTGGTAAAGGCCAAAAGCAACAACAAAAAGATAATAGGACAGAGAACTGTGTTTCAAAAGTAGAAATCTGTATAAGGCAGCTGATATCACACCTTGTTTGCCATTTTCCTAGAGTTTTAAAAGTGTGACAGTTACATGTCTAAATGGTCCAGTACATAAAGAAAGCTACACCTGTGGTCATGACATACTATACTGCCTCTTGCAGGTCAAAATAAGACAGTAGAAATAGCAGTATCTGATATTCCTATGTCCCCTGCAAAAGCTTTCTGTCTGAGCTCAGCCCATTCTGATAGCACCCATCATACACTCTACAGTGTCTTAGGACTATGCAATCTTTCTAACTCTTTTCAAATGTTCTCCTTGTATGTCAAATGTTCTCCTTGTATGCTCAAGCCCGGAAACTTGCAGCTTAATGGCTTAATTACGCACTCAGATAATGTATATACAATACTTTGGCTGCTGTAAAAAACAAAATCCAATTTTATCTGCTGGCAGAGTGTCCAAGTGTGAAGCAATTTGCACTGAGGAAAATACTGCCTTATTCTGAATGGAGCCAGAAATCTTGATAACATTCAGTTGTATTTGAGTGCTCTCAGTTTTGTGGTATTGTCAAACACTGGTGCCCCCTTCCTAACTGTGTAATGTCCCTTTTAAGACAATGCCAGAATCAAGGTTAAAGCCAGTAGTCTTTATCGAAGGGTTTAAATATATACATTTTTTTTTTAATGGAAATTACTATGACTCTCAGAAATTAAAACACTAGTCTATTGCTAATATAAGTCAAAATGGGAACTCTGCACTTTGGAATAGAGATTGAGTGCACACTGGAAATCGCCCACAGCTCAAGTTGTAGGTAGATGCAATTGACCTTGGGTCTGGTCAGCAGCACACAGTGAAGAGAATCTCTAACATAAAAAAAAAAATTTAAAAATATCACCGAATGCTCCTTCTCCATTAGGTATTCCAATTTCATGTTAATGTAGTTCCATTAATTGGCAGTTCAACTACTCTAGCCTAACACTGGAGAAAAAGAGGATCACACAGGTGTAGGCCTCCAGAAACCTTTATATAAGATTTAACTACATTTCCTGTCAATATCTATCAAGGACAGCAAAACATCTTTGCTATTTTCCACACTATTCAGCAGTGAGAAGGACATAGGGTTCTTTTTCCCCTCACCAGAAACTGAGTTTGTTCTCCCTACCCTCGTCAGGACTGACCTACTTAAATAGTGTCTGAAATAGATAACATTGACAAGTGCATCATTTTCCTCCACAAGAAAGAGTCTCTCCATGTTCCCTGAGTGTATCATGTGCTAAAAGGCATCTGTAAAATCTCAGAGAGGCAAACACAGAAATACAGAGAAAAAATACACTTAGGATATAATTACAAAAGTGCTCAAAATTAGACAGAAATTAAATTTTTTTTTTTCATAATTTGAAAACTAGGAAGGAGGAATATTTCTGAGGTTTCTGGACCAGGGAAGCATTTTCCACTTAGTTTAAAGATGAATTGCAGGCTTGTCCTGGCACCTAGCAGTAGCAATATAGGCAAAACATCTCAAGGCATCTCCTCCCTTTTCACAATAACTCTTTTACAGCAGTGCTAGGGTAAAATAATTACAGTCTCACATCCCTGCTGCCAGCTCTTACCCATTGTACCAGAGCATTATAAGCATTTGGCAGCCATCCAACAAGCCAGAACTAAAAAATGATTTAGCTGAAAAATAAAGTACAGGTGTTAGCCAATTTCTTTTTAAGCCAAATCAATTCCCCAGTCAGGTTCACCACTTTCTTGTGCAAGAGCTTGTGCTAAAATAGCAGTTGTTAACACAAGGGTGAAGACTACATGGGTTGTATTATTACCCAACCTCTAGCTGCAGTCTCAGAATCCCAAAAGGCACATTAACATGTTTTGAGCAGTAGGTTTGTTGGGGGAGAGGATCCTGTCACTGAATTCAAACCTGGTCTCACTCGCTCTAGCTGCACACCAATATGCTGCTCTCAATTTTCATCCTTGTGTAAGGGAAAAATCAAGACCAATGAGTTAATGAAATGTCAGGTGAAGAATCAGTTCAACATGTCAAAATGACACAAAAAATATTGCTCCCAGAAGAGAAAGAATCAAGAGTTCACCAGAAATAGCATATGGCTGGTGATCATTATTAACAACCAAAAAAGAAAAAAAAAAAAGCAAGCTCTTCTCCCACCCCACAATTCAGTGAGATCCTTTCCTGGCTACCACTCTATAATGATAAATTATATACATTAAAAAAGATTCCAAAATACATATAGCAGTCCTTCTAGAGTTCACGTTTATTTACAGCATTTTCAAAGACAGGGACAACTGCGGAATCTCCCATATAGTTGAACCTCAATATTATTGAATCATAAAAAAGTAACAGCAACTGACTTTTAACCACAAAGATCAAATCCAAATCTCACCTCTTCTTAAATGTCATTCTGCTATCATCCTTCTCTTCATTAACTTTCCCTTCCATGTCATGTTTTTCATTATCAATTCTATTCAGTGAGCAGAGCTCTGCAATTAATTTTGCAGTGTTTTTGTTCATTTTCCTCCCCTTGCCCATAATCATATATAGTGTGTCTTTCTGGAAGAAACAAGCTTAACAGGGTTAACAGATGCCATTATTATACACCATAGGCATTGAATCCAAATACCTAACAGACTGTAATATGATTACAAACCAAAAAAAAGTAGCTGTGGTGGGTTGACCCTAGCTGGATGCCAGGTGCCCACCAAAGCCACTCCATCACTCTGCTCCTCAGCTGGACAGGGGAGAGAAAATTTAACAAAAGGCTCATGGACTGAGATAAGGACAGGGAGATCACTCAGCAATTACTGTCATGGGGAAAACAGACTCAACTTGGGGAAATTAGTTTAATTTATTACGAATCAAATCAGAGTAAGATAATGAGAAAATAAAAACTAAAACACCTTCCCGCCACCCCTCCCTTCCTCCCAGGCTCAACTTTACTCCCGAGTTCTCTATCTCCTCCCCACCAGTGGCGCAGGGGGACAGGGAATGGGGGTTGTGGTCAGTGCATCACACTGTCTCTGCTGCTCCTTCCTCCTCAGGGGGAACATTCCTCACACTCTTCCCCTACTCCAGCGTGGGGTGCCTCCCACAGGACACAGTCCTCTGCGAACTTCTCCAATGTGGGTCCCTGCATCACACTGCTCTCCTTCAGGAACAGACTGCTCCAGCATGGGTCCTTTCCACAGGGTCACAAGTCCCACCAGCAAACCTGCTCCAGCCTGGGCTCCTCTCTCTACAGATTCACAGGTCGTGCCAGGAGCCTGCTCCAGCACAGGCCTCCCACGGGGTCACAGCCTCCTTCAGGCATCTGCCTGCTCTGGCGTGGGGTCCTCCCTGGGCTGCAGGTGGAGATCTGCTCCAGCGTGGAGCTCCATGGCTGCAGGGGCACAGCCTGCCTCACCATGGTCTTCATCACAGGCTGCCAGGGAATCTCTGCTCTGGCACCTGGAGCACCTCCTGCCCCTCCTTCTTCACTGACCTGGGTGTCTGCAGAGTTGATTCTCTCACGTACTCTTACTCTCTGGCTGCAATTGCTGTGGGTTCCCCCCTACCCACTTCTTAACTCTGCTATATCCCAGAGGCGCTACCCCCCATTGCTGATGGGCTCGGCCTTGGCCAGCAGCAGGTCTGTCTTGGAAGCTGGCTGGCATTGGCTCTATCGGACATAGGAGAAGCTTCTAGCAGCTTCTCACTACAGACACTACTGTAAGCACCCCCCACTACCAAAACTTTGCCATGCAAACCCAGTACTTCTCTCTGTATAACAAGATAGAACAGATATAGAATGAAACAAGATAAATTTTAATCTGCAATAGACATGCTCTCTTCTGGATTATAGTTCTTGTATTAAGAAATCAAAATAGATTTCAAGTGGATAATCAAACTCTGAAGTTTTGTCTTCTTATAAAAGGTCAGTTTCCTATTGATGTAAATCAGCTGAATTGTATTTTCATACCATAACATTTATCTGCATCAGTGAAAGATCTGTAAACACAGGGAGAATAGTCTTGCAGTTAAAACTCGTCTAGGAATGAAGAGCTCAGAGCTTAGTTCCCACTTTTCTGCATGAAACTTTATGGTTTTATTACCACTATCTCCCTTTAGTGCTGGTCATTTTTAACTTTCATAAGAACTGTCCCAACAAAAAAAGAAGAGTGCAAATATTCTCATTAGCACTGGAGAAAGAACTACTATGCCAAATACAAGCACTACAACACAGTCTACAAATAAGAAAGTCAGTGAATTCATTTCAGGTTGCTCATAGGCCCAAGAAGGAGTTTTATTCTGTTTGAGATGTGAAAAAGACACTTGAAAATATGTAAAAAATATTAAAATATGTAGCTGTTCTCAAGAAGGCAGCATTCAAAAAGGTGTTTGTGTGAAATATCTTGTGCTGCTGATCTGTGGCTACAGAGATTAACGAAATTATACACACGTTGAAAGCTCAGGCACCCAAGGGAATTAAATAAACCAGACAAAGATCTGACAAATCTTCCAAACAGAATCATGTGAATGAACACACATGCAATCAGATGACATAATTATGATAGCAGAGAAAGGGATCTCAAGTTCCCTGAAAACTAATAAGCCTAAATTATATCTTCCTCCGTGGGTCAGAAAAGGATCAGGAAATTTTGAACACTAGGTCTGTATGTACAATGCTTTTTCTTATGACAGGGCCAGGGAGAAATTTTAATGTCAAACTTCCAAGATGAACTCATCTTCTGCTTTTTCTTTTGTCATTCTTTCTCCCTTAGCCTGAGAGAACAAAGACCCTGTGCTAAAGCATTTACAATGCTGCATTAGAATTAGAAAAGAGCAGATTGCCAGACAGTCTTGGTGAAGAAAACAATACGAAAGTGATCTACATGGAGCAGATTGTTAAAAATCAGCTGACCTGAACTTGTTCACAGAGAAATAACTATGTAACATGAAAAAGTAGGCAAGCAAATTGCAGAAAAAGATGCTTAAAATATTTGCACAGAGAAAGGGGTAAAAAACTGTTAAATTATCTGCTGTGAATCACTCCCAATTTCAGCACTGCAGTATGTTCTACTATTTGAGAAGGAAAAATAATTAGACTTCCAAAGTAATTCATACATACCTCAGTAACCTTGTACTAATCTGTAAGGTCTGGAAATCAAGCTGATATCTCATGACAGGACTGGTATAAATAGGGAAAATATTTAATGATTATAATGATTAGCTGTACCGTTAGGGATAAATGGACATTGAAACTATGAATTTGCTTCCGGTTGTGCAACAACATATAATACACCAAATATCTATGGGACAATAGAACAAACAAGCCTTTCTCTCATTCCTTTTAACAGAGTTAAACTCAAATCCATTTCCCAAATGTCTTGGCTTGTCTTAGGTTATCCACAAAGCATTATCCACAACTCTGGTTTTGAAAAATTACTCAAGATTCCAAGGAAGTGAAGAAGTATCATCCCAGCTGGAGGTGAAGTGGCCTGGCCCATCTTTCCAGAGTACCCAGAAACAACAGTGACTTATACTTTTGCAGAATAATCTGGCCCAAGTGAGGTGACATAAATCAAAAATTTTGTTGCTGTTTTTTTAGAAATAACAACAGAAGCAACTCACTGCACCCCGGCATGTGGTCCTAAGGATAATGCAACCAGGCAAAGCTGTAAGGAAATCTAGCATTTTTCACAGAGGAAAATATATATGACTAAAGCCTAGGAACAAAACTGTATAAACAATTTTTTTAAGCAAACAAACTGAAAATTGCATTCAGTTAACAAAATTAATGTCATTTTTTGGTCAACCAAAAAGCTATATTCCTTTTTTTCCTCTGCATGGTAGAGTTTAAACACTTCTCTCCAGATTTCTAATGCTCAGTCTAACTATTTTATTAGGGATTTTTCAAAGACAGCCTATTCAGACCTAGTCTTTGTAGAAAATGAAAGCAGCAAAGGATTGAACCAAAAAAATCTGTTGTTGTACTTTTACGTAATAGTGCAAGAATGGAATAGCAAGATTCATTTCTGCTGCTTGACTGAGAGGCCAGGAACCCTGATTGCAGCCCTGCAGGCATACGTTCTTCTCCCACCCTACTGCACACTAGGTTCCACAGCCCTCCTTCGCTCCTGCTTACACGAATAGGAGGGAGAGGCCTTACCTTCTCCAGGGTGGGCACGCTGAAAAATAATCCTAAATTAAAAAAGTGAAAATGTTCATTTCAGCAGTTAGGAATCAAGCCTATCTTTTTTTTTTTTTTCCAACTTTTAGATAAAACCGTTGCATAAATTGTCGTCAAACTCACAAATAATTTCAGAATGATTGAAATTACATTACTGAGGAATTACTTGCTGGGGAAAAAATAAAATAAAAAATTAACAGACCTCCTCTGGAAAGAATGGCTCTGCATTCTCTTCCTGGCTATGCCACAAGCTTGTTTATCTGCTTATTTAAGTTATTCAAATACTCTTTGCCTGACTTCTGCTATTGTTCAGACACTGATCATGATGCTGCCTGCCTCTAAGGTTGCTGCAAAGCTGCATCAGTTATCAAAGGTCTTTAAGATTCCTGTATGGAAGACATCATGGAAATGCAAACAATAAGATTTTGCACTGAGCAGCAAAAACGTCTTTTACTGCATTGAATATGAGACAGAATCAAATATACAGAGCCAGATCTAACTCCAGAAAATAGAAACTGAGAAAATATACACTCCAAAGAGTATAACACTGTAAGGAGTATTGCTGGATTTAATAAACATTAATTCAATGATGAAATTTTGCTGCTGTCCAAAACCATAATTCCATCAAATTTTTAACTCCTTGCTGTAGAAATTTAAAATATATTATTTTATATCTTAACATTTGGTGGCAAAAAGCTGCAATCTCATTTTAAATTGTTTCAGATGAAAATTTAATTTAGATTTAATTAGAAATATGCATGACAAACGATTGCTATAACTTTGTTGACAGAGGACCCCAACCAGCAGCTCTACCATCAGAGCATGCGAAAACCTACAGTACAAGAGGAACCGTGATGTTGTACAGAGCTTTCTGAATAGCCTGTAAGAAGTTGTTCAGACTATGAATATTGTTGCTTCTTTTTTTCAAATTAATCACCAACAGATCACATTTTTTCCCCAAAGGTTAACTCACCCAATTCTGCTGGGGTAGATGGTGCTCTTGGTTAACCACATTTCTCAGGGAAGGTCATGAGTAAGAGCCTGACTTCCATCTCTAAAGGTACTAGACTCCCCCCATAAATGATAGGAATGGAGGAGGCCTTGCACGTTAGCAGCATAGTTGTGCTGATGCAGGTGGTCATAACTTATTGCAGATGGAGGTATAAATTGCTAACATCTCTCACAGGACCAGAGCATTAAGTATGTATGTACAATACCATACGTAAGAGTTTGAAGCCATGACGACTTCCTCAGAAGAAGTATCATTCAGGGAACTGAATGGTGAGATTTTTTTCTTTCATCTGGAGGAATAGGACCCAAAGGAAAAAAGTGATGAGATGTTTGTTTATCATTTTTAAATGAACTGCTGGAAAAGAAGAGAAATGTTGAAACATTTTCATCCTGGAAAGAAGAGAGACATTGTGGTCTTCTATTTTTATCACTTAACAAACCAACGGCATGAAAACAGTAAGGGATCTTCACCATACCCCAAGACAAAGTATGTGTTGCAGGAGAAGGAAACGGCCCTCTTGCCCACAGTTTAAAAGAGGGAGAGAGTTGGTGGGTTCTTCAAGGGTCTAAGTTAAAAGGCCATCTGTTTAAATTGCAACTATGCACTTCTATTTTGAAGTGTAACAGACTTCATAAGCTTCATACCTTAAACTCAGGAAAAGAAACCACCCATGGCTTCAATCTATGATTTCAGGGAAGAAACTGGGGTAGATTGTGAACATATGTACATCCTAGTGTGGCTGAGGAAATCTCTACAGATGCCTTTAACCCTCCAAAAGCTAAATAGTGAAGAAGATGCTCTTCTAGGCTGGCAGCAGAAAGATTTTACCCAGTTGTTTCTGATTTAGGGATATAGCAGTCCTACACGAAAGATTACCAAATCATCCATTCAGATTCTCCTTGTACCTTCTGCCTATAACCTGCCCCAAATCATGCCGAGTTCTCCAGACATTGTCCCAGAAGCACAAAGATTAAATCTGTTTTTCTGGGCTAGGGATCCTCTGTAGCATCACAAGGATAAGGTTTGGATCTGATTCAATAGGAATGCAAGTTGTTCTGCAGTTAACAAATATATTGGTATTTAATCCACCAAACATTGTAAACACTAGTGCAAACATTTTAATAAGCTACCGTGTAGTCATTAAATATTGAAATCTGTTCTTAATTAAGTGCTTTGTTTGACATAAAAATCCTCATTCTCAATGCAAGATTTAGCCCTGTTCCAACACAAGGGCAGCAGTATGACATGATGTGTTAGACCATCTGTGTTTACAATCACTGGCTTTCCTAATGTATACATGAAAATGAGGTCAAGCCTGAAACAGGTTGCTTTATTTAGTTAGAAGATAACTCAGCCTGTTACTAGACATCAAAATCCATGACTTTTCATAGGTCTGACCAATTACAGACAGAAATGAACTGCTCCATTGAAATAGCACTTCCGAAAAAATTTCATATCTTTTGAAAAAGATGCAGTGCTGTAGAATTACATAAATATATCCATTTTTTGCTGCTACAAGCACCTATGACAATTTGGATGTTGAAAATTAGAGGAAAAAACAACAGTCATGTTTTTCAATATTTCATAAAATCTAAACCAAGTCCCCCATTGACTTTTTTTTTCCCTTTGGTCTATGGAGTTTCTATCTTCAAACAGAATTTAGGTGATGTACAATTTCACTGTAAAATTACATCTTAAAGGCCCATCCAAATTTTAAATATCCTTTTACTATTATTTCTAAACACAAGGATAATTACTGGCAGATTAATAGAAGATGATAATCAGCTATGGAGTCAGTACCAAAAAGAATTATACAGTCAAGAGTCTTACTTACATTGCATTAGTAAGAATATCACTGTTGAAAGAGGCCAAACCTGAGGATGAGGGAGAGGCTTGGCATGGGAAGAGAGGGAAGACAAAGACATCACAGCACTGTGGAGAAGTTCATGCTAATACCTACAAACAAGTCAAGGCCACTCCTTGTGAGAATTGCAGCCACAACTACCAGCAGGCTGCGGCAATGCATACAGAAGGCAAGAGCTCTCCGTTTCCCTTAATGTATGCTGGCAAAAATTGTACCATCTGAGATTGAGATCACTTCCTGCAAATATATATATGTTCCCTACCTCTACAGCTCTATACCTAAAGACAATAAACTATTCCCAAGAATAGCAAATGAAATTCAGAGGGTAGTTCTAAGTGCTTACAAGATAGAAATCCCACACTGTCCATGAGTTACATTTCATCCCAGGCAAAGAGATGCCAAGCACCAGGCTTCTGAAATTCAACGTATGAATATATGGAAGTGGGCTACTGTTTGCTCACAATGCTTGGTGGTTTTTGAAAATCCTTAGTGCCTGTAGCCATGTGATAATTTGGCATTCTTTTAGAAAAACAGTCACACCTCTAGCTTTCAAAATTCAAAAAAATATAAGCCATACTAGCTCGCATAGCCAGATGTCAAATAAAATTTAAAGCAAGCCACTGAAATGTATTTAAGAACCTCTAATTATATTGGGCTTGAATTTTTATCACTAGGGCTGGCAGAGCACTAACTTCTACAGACGTAAGAAGGGTTAGGTTACCCAGGATGGTGAAGGATTATCTACAGTGAGTCCTAGAATTATAATGAGCAAAAGCTGCATTAAATCAAGGTACGAACATTTAGAAAAATAATGCTAAAATGTGGAAGATTGCAGACATCATTCTCAGTCACTATTTTTCTTTTCTTCTTCCCATGCCTTTGATCTAGAGAGAGGCACTAAAAGCAATGTGAGCTATGAATGGAAAATCATATCAAAAGGAGGCATTGGAGACCCATTAAATACAATCAGTTACAGGGAATGAAGGACAATACATGAGCAAAGAAAAAAATTGCAATTTTACATTTTTAATCATGACTCTCTTATTTTAAAATAACTTCAGCCTAGTTTCTTTAGAACAACTGTGGTTTCCTAGAATCTTTTTGACAGTTTATACACCTTGCTATGGATCCTATTTCAATATGCTTTAATATGGCACAGACTTTTACCAAGCAGTTTCTAGCTCATCAACTATTTGTTCTAAATTAGTAATTACAATTTTTTTTTTTGTCATTGCTTTGCATTTAACTTCTGGTAGTGAAAGGTAAATAAGTACTTGACTACAGATCCTCACAGTATTGTTTTAGAGTGATCAGGCAGGGATAAATTTGCTTAACTGACAGCACAAATGATCAAAATAATCATTTATAGGAAAGGTGTACTACAGATGGGAAGCAGCACCTTATCTCCACCAAACTGCTTCTCCACTGTACTCCCACTCTGATCTGGAGAAAGTACTAGGAGAGAGGAGACCAACGAAGCAACATATAGGCTTTTTGATGAAAGAGATAGAAAATATGCAAAGTTCACCTGCCCTCACATGGGACAAATGCCATTTCTGTCACTATTAAGCTGAGTCACCCAGGAATATTGTGTTTGCTCACTTTATAAGAGATCCTTTTGATTCAAACACTTTTCCATTTTAAAATAGGAAAATTCTGTTTTGAAATTTACAGCAAAGTCTCAAAATATTGAAGCCATCTCTTTCAACATCTTCCTCTGCATTTTGACTTGTTCTTTTTTTTCACTTTGTATTATTTCTAGAGTTTGAAGTAAAAAGACAGTTGAAAACAAAATTTTAATAATGATCCCAGTAAGTTTACATTGTATAAAAATGTATGAAGATGCAATCAAAACAATTTTTCTATCAGGACAGAATTTTGGCAAGCATCAGTATCTTTTTGACAAGCTGGTGTCTTTAAAAAAAAAAAACCAAAAATATGCAACTGGAAAAAAGCAAGTATGTTTCAGTAAAAAACAGAAGAAAATATAGTTTATTTAGAAGGTTTTTTATCCAACAGCCTTGGCTACACTCACTAGACAAGACACCTTACAATATTTAGAGCAACCAAAGCAATCATTTATATGCAATACTTCTTGCTTTATAGAATCATGTAATCTGCAAATATAAAGACAGATCTTCCTAATACCAGTATGTATTCAAGCAGCTAATTAAATTGGTCCAAAAAAAACCCTGTCATCTTTAGCTATGATTTCACATCACCATCATTCCCTTCGTATCAAGGCTAAATAATGTCATACGTATTATTGAATTTGGTTTCTGAAATCCCAGCACCTATGTTATAAGAGGAAGCCTGAAACAGCCGTCTTTGCCCACACCTGCAAGTGTGAGAAATAAAGCATGGTTACAAGAGAATTTTGAAATTTAGATACCCGAGAGGAATTAATAGGGGAGGAAAACAGGTATGGAGAATCTGGTGTGGAACTGACTATTCATATCTGAAACAAGAAAAAAAGTTGGTCAGATTCATCTTTCTCATCTATAAATGTTTTATGCATTAAAAATAAAAAAACAAATAAATAAATAAATGCAGGCATGCAGGTTGATAATAAACTGACCACTGTAAGCTCTTATCTGTAGGACAGGATGTAAACATGCCTTCCTAAGAATTGCACAGCTTCTCCTTAAAGAAGTATGAAGCATGAAGCCACCACTAAAATATTAATTTTCTTAAACAGTAAAAGCACCGAAGTGTTATTCTTTTATTTTTTCATTTTCATATGCTACTTTTAATTACAACGGAACTTGGACTGCTTATTGGTTTCTGTTGGATATGACCAGTCTGGGAATTCCCAAGAATCGCCTGAATAAAAATATTCAATTCAATATTCAAGTTATGTTCAGCAGTGTAAAGCACATCTACACATAGATTTTATTTCTTTCTGAACTATTGTAACCACAATAGAAGGATCAGTGGGAGCACATCATTCATACACTAATAAATAGAAATCGAACTGGGAACTGCTGAAATAAAATCAGGAGTTAAAAAGCACTTATTGTTATTCCCTGCACTCTATGGTGTGATGCAATTATGTAATAGGCACAGTTAATTTTAGACTTCCCAGGTACAAGGTGGCTATCAAATCGTGTTCACACCAAGTACTAAATTATACTATGAGACGCCTCAGTACTTTCAATAGCACCATTAGTTGAATAAATGCTGCATAATACAAGCATTAGTATTCAAATCTGCCCATAATTTCTAAAATGAAATGTGATCCTGGTAGGTACTTACTTGAAGTAAAATGTATTAAGGTTAGCTACTAGTATTACTAACACAGTCACTGAACATATACATACAACTTCATACAAAAAAAGTATACGTGCAGTACACATCTTTCATTTATTTGTTCTAAACTGTCTTTAAAATTCTCATTCAAAAGCCAACTTCCAAATACTTCGGGAAAGGCTTTTGGAGTTACCTCTGTGATAAATACTTTGAAAAGTGGAGATCCACATCTAGAGTCTGAACTTTTATTTAGTGATGCTAATGAGAGTGTTGTCACAAATTTTAATGGCAGAACAATCTACTTTTTATAATGTGTTGTCACACAAGCATTCTTAAGGAAGGATTGTGTTCTTGGGGACTGAAACTTTAGCTGCAGCAGCATGCTGCTCATGTCTGAGCTCTGAGATTGCTTCGTTACTCCTCCCCTGAGAGTTCGATGGATTTGGTTCAAGCACCATTGAACGTGATGCTGTATTAATTGCCCTGGAGGGTAGCAAGGCCTTTGAACTGTGGCTGTGAGTGATATTTTGCTATAAGACATGTGTCAGCACTTGGCTGGTTAACTCTAGGGCTAGGTTGTACAGCATGCTGGGACCAAGTATCTGGAAAACTACTTTGCATCCTAATCTTACATCTGTTTTCTATCACGCTGTGAGATTGACTGGCCATTCTATCAGAGAAGCATCATTCTGGAATAGACACTCTAAGTAAAAATATTGTACTGTCAACAAATATTAAGGATATGCTATCATCTCTCATAGTTCTTAAAACCAGCTGGCAGACAGAGACACCAAACTAACGTAGTGGCTCATGCACTATCCTTTCCTCTGAAGAGGAATAGTCTGTGCCCAACTTGGTACAGCAGAAACTAAAGTTAAAACAGTTCCACAGTCCCACTTGTCTCTGTGTTTGCAGGTACAAATTTTCTTTAGGTATAACTGCAGGCCGAGTCCCTACCACACAACCATCTGTCACATAAACCATTATCATCACTATTAGAATAGCACCAAGAGGTCACAGCTGAGCTTTAGGAGTTATAGCACTCACCTGAACATTACAGATTCCAGTTCAGTTCTGTCCTCCCAAAAGAGCTCCAATCCCTATCACCTTTTCCTTTGAAGAGAAGTAAGCCAGAACACCATTCTGTATCCTGTCTCCACACTCCTTTCTAAAGTCACGCCACTTTGCATCATAAAGCACAGCACTCATTGCTTCTGCACCTGAGGCCGTAAGGGCATTCACCTAGTATTGAAAAACCTAGGTACTGTTTCTTAGTCTGAAAAGTTTCCGGTTGATGTATACTAGCTGAAATACCTAAAAGTTACATCTAACTCATGCTCTGTCAATATCTTTGTATGGAAGGGATCATTGTCGCCGTCTTTTGTGTGGTCCCCAGTCCTGGTCTACTTGTTACATGTTGCAAACGCAATGAGCTCCTTAGGGCACACAGAGAAACGCTTAGAACGAAGCTCCTGCTCTGCCTTAAGTTCAGGACGTTTCCAAGATGCTAAGCTCTGGCAAGAGCAAGGCAAGGCAGTCGTGCTCACGCACAAAAGCGGGAATTGTAGGAGCCTGCGGGATTTCGGTGAAGCAGAAACATTTTCACGGCTAGAGGCATGTATGGAGGGGAGGGGGAGTTAAGCTAACGTGGACTTTGTCAGGGTTAAGATGTCAAGTTCCACTTTCAATGCCGACATAATTTTTCCTATTTTCTCTCCTTTTTTCCTTCCTTTTTGCTTTCTTTCTGCTTTTCCTTTTCTTTCCTTTCACTTCCTTATCTGATCTATGTATTAGGAATTCTCTGACAAAACAGGGAACAAAACTTGTCACTCTTACCAAGCAAAACCTACCTCCCTTTCCAAAGGACATCAGCTACACCTTCTCCTTTTATCCCTGCTCATAATAATGTTTGATAGTAATAACTAATCTTTTAGTTTAGAAAGCATATGTAAGGTTCAAGTGGATACATGAAATAACGCAACCATAGATTCGTAAGATATGTTAAAAATGGTACACACCTACATATTGACACATAAAGCAGAAATGTATTATATCAATTCTAGCATAAAATAATAAAAAAAAATAATTAAAAAAAGGACTAAGAACCCATACTAAACATTAAATCGTAGGCTTTTCTTTTTTTTTTTAACCTCTTTAACACATCACAGCAGAAATATTTAGGAGAAAGAGATGTTGATATTTGAAGGTGAATATTTAACAAGGATGTCACCTTAAGATTAAAAAGAGAATAATTTTGTAAATACAAAATACAGTATTTCAGGTTTTACAGTCTGACAGAGCCACACCGTGTGACATAAAAGTAATAAAAAGTATAGCCATAGTCTTTTGCTCTAGGTCAAAGAGTTGTCCTTCATATTGCTGGTCATATGAACTAAATAATAGAAAAATATTACTAATGCACCTGCAGCTTCAACCAATGGAGAAATATATGCAACTTCCTTTTAGGATTTTATTCCGAATACGGCATGACAGCTGTTTTGCTTCTGTGCAACATTACAAGAATATGGATAGAATCTTCTTTGCAAAGAGAAAATACCACATAGACACTTATACTTGATGATTAAAAAGTTAAATAATGATCCCATGCTAAGTACAATATCTTAACACCCACACTCATCTAGTTTGCAAGGGCCCAGTGCAATTATTGAAGCTGACAGAAAAAGTTCCCATTAAAGCCAATGCATGCAACAAAAGAGATAATAATCTCCTTAACAGGAGCAAGGGGTTCATATCACAGGATACACAGTGCCACTGCACTTCCTCTCCTGGCCCAGATCCCTGACTGGTGTGCTATTATCGTATATTATAACTCTTGACTGTTAGAGTCCATCTGTAAGAGTAAGGAGTACTTTTCCATGGCCTAAGATGTTACCTTGTATTTAGTTTCAAAGGGCAAAAAGCTAGCTAGAAGTCTCTAAATCCGAACTGTCAAACAACAAAGTTTTGCACTAAGTAGTATAGTTTGTAGGCATTTATCAAGACAGCCCATCAGGTTGACACTTGACATGTAAATTGTATAGTAAATCTGACAGCTCAAATATTAATGCATCGACCTAGTTCTATCTTACATGGTTACTACTACAATAGACTTTTTGAAAGCATCCTTGATATCCATTTCAAATCTGGCTGATTTTTCAAGTTGACACCATATCAACCCAGTTTATTTAGAACTAGCTATTTGAAGACATCTCAGTCTGTGATTATCAAATTAATTACTGACACAAGTGACAAGTAATATTTTGTATTCATATTCCCTGTTAGATTTCAATCAGCTAAAAAAAATCCTTAACACACATTACAGTTGATCATTTCAACTGAAGTACTGCCATGCCTGTAGGCCAAGTGATTACACTAAACTATCCCTCTCTTCTAGCTGCTTGCTCTGCAGGATATGTTTTCTCCTCATAATAACCCAATATCCAAAGAAGTGATGAGTTAAGACTTCCATGGCCAAGTGAAATACTCATAGCCATCCAAAAGAAATGGCTTTGCTGTACTGCAAACAATGGAATGGGCACTTTCAAAGCACTGGCGCTTTGAAAACTATTTACAGTTTCATGCGCTGTAAGTTGGGGACTGCGACAACAGAGATCTGGGCATCATTCTTCTGCTGAGATCTGCAAGAGCTCCTTGCAGGACTATCTCTGCAATTTGCAACACTGGTCTGCAGAGTAGACAGGAGCTGTTTTATAGAATGGGACTTCTGCACATGATCTAGAAAAAGTTTAGTGTCTCTGAATTCTGTTTATTCTGGCAAGAGTCCTTTGTAACAGGCAGGCAGGTTTAATGTTCGCTAGGAAGAATGGAAACAACACTACTCTTAAATATGCCTTGTAAACAGCAAATTGTAGGATAAGAGAAGATACAAAATTGAAAACATTGCTATTCTACTGAATAGGGATGACTCCAGCCTTCTTTAAGAATAGTATTTTTATTTATCATCAGACTAGACCAAAAAACCCCCATCAAACTACCACCTTCTTCCCCACAAAAGATCTTAAGTGCTGTTTTAAAAAACATTTTAACACCTCCCTATTCTTTCATTTTTTAATAACAATTTACAATAATCATTATCCTATGGTCATTTGAGAGATGCAATGATAAATAAAAATAACTCCCAAAATTGTTTATCTCACTAATTGCATGTGACCTTTATTTTCAAGTTTCTTTTTTATTAATTTCAAGTCTCTGACTCATTACATATATAGGCCAGCCTTTATTATAAAAAAAAAAAAAAAAAAGTCTTTGGTTTTAGAAATTACTCCATCTGTTCCTTAAGAGAACACATCAAAAATACAAAAATTTAGGAGTAGAAACAAAACCAAAAAATATTTCTTGCCAATTCCATTTTATTTATCTTAAAAATAATTGGAAGAGACATAAAGAGAGAATGTACATGTAGAATACAATATTTTAGAGACTCATTCTATCTTTGAGAACATGTTCTAATGGCAGGACACTGAAAAACAGCAGAAACAGACTTTAGGAATGCTGAATTGCAAACGGGTGACTGCAAACATGCAACCATAGACCAAGGTCTGGGAGATTAGTGTGATCTCTCTCAGGACAAGCATGTCTTGATAAACAGTAATAGCAAGACACTAAATTTATAAATTATATGGAGCCAAAAAATTGAAGTCAATGGTATTATAATTACGGCCACAAGATTATTTGTTTCATATATAACCACCTCACTGGTTCAACTTAAAAAGTTATATTGGAACTATCAGATACCACTTTTATCAGGGAGAGTGATAAAATTTCCTTTTTTTTTTTTTCATTTTAAAACCTATTCTGGAACTAAATATTTGTCATTCTAAGAAATACAATAAATATATTCACAAAACAAATGGGATTTTGATCTGCAGTAGGTATAACAAGCTCCCAGTTAGACTAAATATGTTATCTCATGACTTTTATATCAAAAGCTTCTGATATGCCTAAGCTAAGGTTTCAATGTAGCCAGACTCCAAGTACTATTTTATGTCTACTGCTTACCTTCTCTCACACCTTAACCCTCTTTCCATCCAGTCTGCTTACTGGCCTATTTTTTTGCAAAAGTTTTTTTTGCTATTTGAAGAAATACGGGTATTTATCCATCAGGACCAAACTGGCTGTGAGTTTTCATTCCCATTGATTCAGACAGTTTAATCTCTCTTAAAGGAAGAGAAGTTGGTGGCAAAGCTTATATCTTCCCCTAGTACCACTAAGGAAAACAGGGAAAAGAAATCTTTCCACCTCTTCACAGTTATGTTTAATTGACTTCCCCCTTCCCACCATGGTCATGGGGAAAGGCTTTGCCTTTCCTGTGTCTCCAGACCATATGGCTGGAAGGAGGGCAAGTAACTGCTGACTGCAGAGAAGCAGTAAGCTGTGCCTACAAGACAGAAAAAGGGGGGCGTAATGGCAGGAAACCCAAATATCATCCACCAAAAAAGAAAAAAAAATGGCCATACTTGTATTGCTAAAAATGGCAACCAAGATAAAAACCCCAGGGATCTTTATTTAGAAGAATACAATTCCTAAGGTATGTATAAATATAAAATAATCAGCATCTAATAAAAACTGTTGGCAAGAATGGTATAATACACCTTAAATTATTTGGCTGGATTAGCACATAGCAGCAGAATTGCTCCTAATAATAAATATTGCCCTGTTTTTCTGCTGACATGGTAAACTCTGATGACAATGTCCTAATCCTTGAAAAATTACTCCTTTGGTTTCATTTGGAAAAGCTGATCTGTGTGTTACTACCTCATACCAGATGGTCAAGCAATGACCAGGGAAAAGTTTTAACTCTACTGCAAAGGTCAGATTCTTCCTCTTTAAAAAGAGGAAAAAACCCATCCCAAATTTCAGGTTTTATGATGTTTTCTGTGTGTACTTCCAGCTTATTGAGTTGTAGCATCAGATTTTGGGCTAAAGGTTCCCAAGAGCCTTCAGAAAGTGTCATGATGAGAATATTTAAAGCCCATCCTTGCCCTACACCTTGCCATCACTGATGTTAGAGATAATTGATCCCGTACTCATTTCTCTGCATTTTGAAAATAAACACATTAGGTAATTGGAACACTGAAGCAAATATAATTGTTCAGACATTCTTCATGCTGTATCCTGATTTTACAGTGCCTATGACTCATTAGTAATAAATAATTTTTTTTCTATCCGATCAAGCACCACATCTTTTCCTGCTTGAGATGGTACACAAGAGTATTTAGAAACATTTCACAGGCTGTTACTACTATTTTCATCTCAACTCCTATGTATTCTGGTAGAAAGATAAATACTTATTCTTTCATAGTACTTTCTGGTTTTGCTTTTTAACAGTTCATTTAGAAAAAGCTACTTAGTGATCTTGGGAAGAACCTGCAACTTTCAGGTCATCCTAAGCCAGCTCAGCAAAATGCAATGTAACTTAGAATCCAGTCATGAGGGCTTCTGTATTTCTCTTCAGGTACCAGAGCACAGCAGAAAGCAATGATGGATCTCATATGCCACAAAAGCAGACCATGTATTGGCCCTACAGGACTTCAGAAATGACCAAAGGAAACACAATTGCCTGAAGCAAGTATGAGAAAAAGACCATTTTTCCAAAACAGAAGCAGAAACCTCACAGGGGACTTCATTTCACAGGGCTTCTAGACTGTGCCTGAGCGCTATTCAAAATCTCAAGATTTATGTGTATAAATTGTTTTAAAAGCTGATCAAGTCATTGAAGCAAGAATGTTAACTAAAGGATTGGTCTTACCAGAAGATATCAGTACATTTTATTTAAAATTTATAAAATCATGTAGATACTCTTTGTGTTTGAGGTATATGGATAAATGAGCTCATTACAGATACCTGTGGATGCAGATATATAAGCTGGCCCCTAGTCAAAGGGTAAGAGTTCATGTTTTCTGACAAAATACTTCCTTTTCAGTAGAAACCTCTATGAAATAAGAAATTATACTGAATTCGCATGCAGTGATGCATGTTAATTAAAGGAGGTCTACAATGTACACTGTGTGATGCCTCACCTACGCTGCAAGCCAACCAAAAGCCAGAAGTCATAAATCAGCCACTGATTAGGTGCAATTAGTAGAGCCCGACTGCTTTGTCTGATATATTAACTTATGTCTAATCTGTTCCACTATACAAGTACTTGGTCTGGAGCTGACTCATGTCCCACAGGATATAAGCAGGGAGAGAAAAAGTGATATGCTATATATTTCACATAGATACACCTTTACAAGGATAATTGTCTAGCAAGATGCAGGGTATACCAGGTTAGGAAACTTGATTGTAATGTAAGAAAACAATATTGAAATTAATACCTGGGAAGGGGTTCACTCATTTATCAGTCACCAGCTTTTCTGATCCGGTAAGATGTTCATTTCAAAAATACTTTATCAAAGAAAGATGAAGGTCTCAATGTCCTTCTACCATGTTATTTAACACTGAATATGACCATGAATTCTTCAATATTGTTTCACTCTAATGACTGCATTGCTCACAAGATACATTTTTAAAATAGAGATATTAATTTTCTGGTGATTTTTGTTTATTTTTATTTATTTTGTCCTGGTTTCAAAATAAGAATGAATATATACAATCTTCACACTAGTTTGCTTTGTTGTTCCTTAAAATATTTTCACATCATTAGTTGGCTTGCAATCGTATATGCTTATACTGATGAAGGAATTTGGCATTTCAGATTATCAGCCTACCTGCTGATACACTAGAATGAAATTTCAACTAAGTTCAAAGGAGAAATCTGCTTCCTTAGCCAAAGGGAGAAATATAATGACCCTCACTCATCATTCCATCCAGTTTTAATGTACAGAAAAGCTGTAGTGGGGGATGTGATAAAGCAGTACATCATGGAGAAGAGAGCTTACAAGTTTTAGAAAAAGAAAATGCGATATCCTTGAAAAACATGAAATAAAACCGCTGGGAAGTCTAGGTGCCTACACTGTATATGGTTTTGCTGTTCATAACTCAGACGTAAAAGGCAGAGGCAACAGGAAGCTAAGTAATCTTATTAGAGAGCTTTAGAAAGCTGCCAGCTTCCTCAGCCACATTTCCAGCTGGTGCACGTCAGCAGAGCTCCACTGAAGTCCAAGGCAATAAGTGTGCCAGCAGAAACCTAGTACTAAGCTCAACAGAGATCAGATAAAGGTGGGATGAACTTGAGATGTGTAACACTGACATGGGTTTGTTTTTAATGACCCCACCTATCTTTCCTACCAGCTCTATTCATCAAAATGTTTGCATAAAACTAAATTGCAGATCTCTACCCAAGAAACTAAACCAGGTTTGATTAAAAACAAACAGGAACTCTGGATTTATTGCAGGGTTTTGTTTACTTAACTTTGCTTCAGTCCACGCTTTGTTACAAGCGATCGTACTGCCTTCTTAGGGAATTCAAATTGTGAGCTATTCATGACAAACACAGGGTGAAACCTGAGCTTACAACTTACACAACTTGCTTATATGCCATTGCATTTTGAATACAATGTTGAATTTACAAGAGGTACATATACAGGACAAACAAGAGCTGTAAATCAACTGTTCTCTGCAAGTAATTTTCACATCTCTAAGTTATGAACAGCATCATGGTTCCTCTCTTAGCAGGAAGCAATCAACAGCTGGAGACAAAAGCCATGAAACATTTTAATCAATAGCACCAGGCTAATAATGACTGTTGACTGCTTATTCTAAGTTTCAAAAGACAGGTGATATAACTTCCTGTGTCTTATAAAAGGCTGAATGTGCAGGTGTTTAGCAAATATGAATATAGTTTTTAAATGCATTCAAAACATTTTAAAATATGTAAATGCAGTCCAACAACATTACACTTCCAGGATATAATGTGTATAATAAAATATAACAAATATTTACAATGAAAACTCCTTCAATTAAAATACTTATTTTTAGCAACATCTGTGTTTTCTGTAAGAGTATATTGATCCTGAATTAACTTACATCCAACCATACAAAGTATTTTCAGCTTTCATTTCAAAATGGCTTTCCAATGACTATTTCAGTTGATCCAAGAAAATTTTTTAGGTACAGATTTTGGGGACATATGTTCTTGTGTCTGGATTTTCATTAAGAATTAAAACAAGTTCCCAAATATCAAGATTTTAAAAAAATACATATTCGATGTTTTGCTGGCTCCGATCAATACGCAGAATTGTTTATTACTGTAACATATAGAACAGCAGCTTAAAAAAAAAGAGGAAAGCTTTTCTTCATATCATAGACAAAGGCAGATTATTCCTCACTAAAGAATTACCCTTTTTTTTTTTCAAATTTCACTGTTGCATTAAAAAATTTAAAAGTGCTAAGGCAGAAATCTGATTATATTCTTTTCACATCTATGGACTCATAACAGAAAGAGTTCTGCTTTATATAAAGCAATAAAATTTCAAGAACCTAATTCTAATATTAATCTATCATTGTATCAGAAATTAATTACTATGTAATTAGAATTACATAAAATGCAAATGGGATTTCTTAACACTATCAACAGCTGTTTGAAATTACATTTATCTGAAAACATTGGAAAAACAGAAATGCTCCTTCACAAACTATGTGGCACTGAATTTGCCAGCTATCTAGCAAAGTCTAGTGAAACCTCTGGTTCTTACATAAGATGCCCTATATAACAGATAAAACTGTGAATAGGCAGCATGACTAACAACAGCTCTTCCCCCCAACTCCTGCTAGGTAAGCAAGGTCATGTAAAAGAAGCATGTCTGAAAGAATGCCAGGACTCATGACCCCCTCAGTGTCAAGAAATTATCAGAAATATCTACCACAGGGAACTACACAGCTAATGAAAACAAAAATGATCTGAACCTCAAGGATAATGATAGCTCAATGTCTAATTATCTGAGATGAATTTTTGATGACACCTCCTCCAGCCAATTAGTTTGCTAGTCACCAAAGAGTGCTTTTGGCAAGGAGGGTTAAGCAGAAGGCTAGAAAAATAACAAGAGAAAACAGGACTGAAAATGCTGCAGCCAGAAATGTCCCAATTCTTCAGTCATTTCTCTCAGCAGCAGAAGCATGCTCTGTGGGAGCCAAGAGAGTTAAGATAGGTTTAAACCAGAGTGAGAGAAAGAGGATCAGGAGACCTGAGAAGCCTCCCACAGCATCCAGGGTGAGCATTACCACTCCTCAGAAACCTGGTCAAAGCCAAGTGCTGCCACCTTTCCCAATGACCCACAACATCGCTACCACACACAGTTGCTCAGCCTGCTCTGCTGTTCATCACCCTGATAGACAGGCTCTCCGAGCAAGGGCTGTGGTACAACGCCCAGAGACCCATCACTCCCTGTGTACACCTTCACTAGAAATTGCACATGCCCCTGCCATGGCCTTCAGGGCTTTGTTCATCATGTGATAGTGTGCATGTTCCTCTCCCATGACCTGCAGCACTGGTCTCAGACTTTGGCCAGAAAAAGATGAAAGAAAATCACTTTGATTGCTGGTCAGCAATAAAATAAAAAATAGCTATAAAACAGTAGAAACTAAGCATTTGAAAGGACCCCACATATATAAATCAGCATAGCTCCATTAAACCCTTCTTTAACAAACCCAAATGCCAGCACCAACATCAGTCAGAACGTAAGTTACACTTATCTCCCGTAGCCCACTTCGGCATTCAGGACATCATGTGGCAATAACATTAGTTCACTCTCACTGAGCTTCTCCAACTATTTCTCCAGCAGGAGAAAAGTGACATGGCAATTGCTGGAAAAGACTGATGAAAATTTCACTTCCTCAGATTTAGAAATTGATTGGTGTAAAACAGTTGGTCTGCTCTAAAGAACAGACACTTCGGCATTCAGGACATCATGTGGCAATAACATTAGTTCACTCTCACTGAGCTTCTGCAACTATTTCTCCAGCAGGAGAAAAGTGACATGGCAATTGCTGGAAAAGACTGATGAAAATTTCACTTCCTCAGATTTAGAAATTTGATTGGTGTAAAACAGTTGGTCTGAAGAACAGACCTCTGCCAACCATTATGCTTGTGTGAGAAGCTGGAAGAGTGGGGGAAAGACAGGCAAACAGAATAAACAGACATAATTTTTCTTGGTTTTTCTGCTTTGAATTTTACAAGTTTGCAACCAGCAAAGCTCAGGTTTTTGATCTAGAGCCAGATAGACAATCTTTTTAACCAAAGCCAGCATTTACCATAGTGAAAAAATATCCAGCACAACCTTGTATCTTGTCATTTTCAATAATCCTACTATATCCCACCAGGATTAATTTTTCCTAGGCCATAAATTTATTCTCACCCAGTAACCTACCACCTGCTTATCCCTGAAGCTTGTTACAGATAGATTTAGTTACAATTCTTTTTTGTTCTGTTCCACAAAGCAGAAGTACCACGTCATACCTGCAGCAAAGAGGTGCATATAGGAGATAAAGCAAAGATCTCACTAAAACAAGTCTAAAGGAGGTCTGAGGTATAATCTGTTCCTCAGTGCTGGAGAATATAAACAAATCGGTTGTGTTAGATTTAGACTTGCTTGACTGAAAATTAATTTCTGCAATACCATCAGGCATCAATATTGACATTTCATGGTATTTGAAATGCTATTTACACTCTGCACACTAGACATACAACAGACAGTTTACTTTCAATACAAGCATCTGGTTACTCATTTGGGAAGCCAAGGTGGGATGGTGTGGCCACTATCACCTTACGACCCTTAAAGATTACTGAAGAAGGACTGCAATGCCAAAATAGCTCCAGAGAATGCCTCTTCTATTTGGAATTGACTGCAGTCACCACCTGTACATAGAAGAAATCAGTGCTGCTCTGTACTATGCATTTTATCAGCCATACTAAGTGACCCATCTTATGCCTGGTAGGCTGGCCATGTACATTGGTGCTATAACGATACAATGGTTTAAGTTGGAAGGGGCGCTGAAGTCCAGCATCTTCCTCAAAGCAGAACTAACTTCAAAGTTAGATTGCTCAGGGCCTTGTCCAGGTGAGTTCTGAATGGCTCCAAGGATGGTGGTTCAACAGCCTCGTAAGGGCCCTGTTCTACTGTTGACAACACTTACTGTGAAAAACAAACAAACATGTCTTATGGCCATTCTTAAGAAATATCCTAGTGACAACATGACCTAAAAGAGAGCAACAAACGATGTTAAAAAAGTTTAAATTATTTCATGAGAAAGACTCTGCTTGTAAGTGGTGGCAGCAGTAGGAATTCAGGGTTACTTTACTTTGCCCTGCTGTAACTGAACACAAACATGATAGTTGCGGCAAGCTCATGCTGAAAGATACATTGCTACAGCACTAATGTGGTGCCACTATTCTCCCATTCTCAGCCAGACCATCCCATGCTGCTCGTCATTGCAGATGCAACTCAAAATATTCTCGCGATAGGTTCACCATCAGACTTGTACAGTTCGGTTTTCCACATTTTAGAAATTATTCTCCCTCTTCCAGACACAGGCGTATGCTAACTTCCCTCAGGCAAAAACATGATATCACTGATGTGTTTATAATCTAACCTTCTACCAACAAGAACAAGCAAATTAATGATTTGAAAAAGCAGCTATTTGATACAACTTAATTCAGTTATGTTTATTTCCAAAGAATGCCGTGAGTAGGTTTGATCTAAACCAGCGACAAGCACTGCTTTCTGCTGTATACCTAAACTAAGACTAAATTAACAAACTCTTTCAGTTTGTAATCAGGTTATAAAAATAAAGTGCAGCAAACAGAAACTAACCTGTTTGTTTTGTAAGTAATGTATGTGCTGTATCCAGACCTTAATTAGACCACATAGTAAGAGACTTTTATAGAGGGATTTTTATAGACACTTTTCCAGACATGCTGTGCTCCTGATATTCCTCCCCCAAGCCCCAATCCACACCTTGCTAAATAACTTTTATAGGTCTAATTAAACAGGCTGGTGATTCAGTAGTAATCCTATTAAAACAACAGTACTTGAGAACTGGCATTCTTACTACAGCATCCTCCTTTCTTACCAGGAGGATTTCATAAAAAGAGCTATTGGTAAGATCTCAGGACATTTCTATATTGCACAACCTGATACCATCCTAAAAACACCTCACCTGACTCAGTGTGAGCTGGATTGTCTACACAGTTCAACACAGCACCAAAAAAGACACATTAACTCTACTGCCAGAAGCAGTATGGCAGCAGTAGTGTGGCACTGCACCCAGATATATTTTCTGCTTTCCTCCTCCTGCTTATGGAACTAGAAGAGAGGAAGCATTATTCAGAGACACCCCCTGAGATCTTTTGTGTCTTATATCATTGAAGGACAAGATAAGCCTCCATCATCGAAATGTTGCCTAGAATTTAATAGGGGTCTATAAAAATTACCCTCCAAAATAGAAGAGTTCAATTGAGAATTATTTCATTTTATTCTAGTATTATTAAATTTAAGGAACTATTCTATAGAAGGCATGCAGGCCCATTAAAGTTGATAACAAAGCTCCTGTTATTAGAATTGAAGCCACAATTCCCTAGGATGACTCAGAAATGTCAGAGACTGGTTATGATACTCTACTCAGCTCTGCAGGCATTTTCCATGAAGAATAAATTGTTGGGAAGCCCTTCAGACATTATTACAAAAAGCTGCTTGTGCTCCAGGATTATCACTTTTCTACGAACTCCCTTCAGTTGCAAATATACCTCTTGCATAAGAATTTGTGTCTGTCAAATATTCCACAGGTATTATTCAGCTAATGCTGGGACTCATGAAAGAATAGAGGCAGCTGCTGTCAGTCAGTCCTGCTCTAGCTTTCCACGGCACATTTGTGGATGCACATTATAAGTTTGTATTACCAAGCTGTTGCTGCACTTCCCACAATTAAGAGGATTTTTCTGAACTCTGTAAGAAATACAAAGTTATGTGCCAAATTTTATTCTCAGTTACATAGGAGGAGTTTTAATGCTCATATGAGGCATTTTTTTTTACTACTCTGAAGGAACAATTTCTGTGCTATAAAAGAATGAAAAAGGCTTTCTATCATGCTTCCAGCAACACCTTTAAACATGTTGAAGTTACTCTCATACTTCAAATTTCTTATCACAGTAAGAAGCTTTCTTCCTGCCTCAATTTTATCAGTCATTTTTACAGCAGAAGGTGAAATAGTTTGAATAAAATAAGATACTCTCACCCAAAACTACTTCCATATTTTTAAAGCAAATTTTTGCAATTCTAACATTTTAAAATATATTTGCTTTACTGCGGCCGAAACCACAGCATATTTCTTCACCACCTATCTGGAAATGGCTGATAGATGCTGCAATCTAGAAATGCTTTTGTTCTAAGAAAACAAAGTTGAATAGATGGGTTTTGGCCTTAGTCACCCCAAAATGCACTATTCCCTAATCTTGAGCCGAGAAACTAAAAATGTCTAGAAATATACAAGTTTACTTCAAAATCCAATCCTAACCCAAACTTATAGTTAGCAACTAACATTATAAGGTGGTTTGCAACTACCCCCAAAATCATGAAACACGAACTCTACTTTACATAGTTTTCTGAGAAATCTCCAGACAGTAAAGAGTTAAGCACTGTGGCAGCAAAACAGTTCCTATCTGGGCAATCCATGCCACTAAAATAACAATTCCTCTTATTTCCACCCTGCTCATAGGGAACCAGCAGGCCTTTTACTCATTATTATTTATTTCTTTGATCTTCTCTCCCCTTGAACCTTACTGCACTTCCTTTTACAAGTTTTCCAGTTCTTTGGCAAAGGTGTACATATCAACACCATCTGGCTGCATGCAAAGAAACGTTACTACATGCTTCCCTGAAGACAAGCCTGCTGTGCTAGCCGTGAGCCACTGACATGATTTCCAGCTCAGCACTTCAGAAGAATTCTACTCAAACACCATTGCTTGCATTTCCCCACAAAAGAGAAGAGGGAAAAAACCTAAACCCTCCACTGGATCTATAATGTTAGGGAATGTGCGTCTCACGTTTTATGAACACAAAAATTCCAGGCTCAATTACGTGTTACTACTATGTGCTCTGCCTGCCAAGCCACTGCTCTGTTTCTGATAAGTATGCGGCAATATAATAAAAGGACAAACTACAGATCTTATAAGTTGCTTTTAAGTACTGCTTTTGCACATTAAAACCATCATGGGAGAGGCTTTGCAACTCAGGAAGCACGCTGGCAAACGTTGTCAATTGTTACTATGTTTTACCAAAATATTTAACCAACTGAGTAATAACCTCTATTTATCATACTCACAAGTGGTGAGCAATTCCTGCTTTCCAGCTGTAGATTTATGACAAAGTAACCTTAGAAGCAGCATTCTTAAACCAAAGCCTGTCATTTGTTAGCTAATTTCCACAAGCACATATTTGTATGTCTAAATATCGTAGGCAGGACTCCCATGACAAATTAAAGTTAATGGAAATTGTATGCATCTCTTAATTCTTGGAATTGAAATAATATTAGCACTGCATGCAACACTAACTGAAAGCCCTCTATGAGCCTTTTAAGCACAGGACTTTCTTCAGCTCGCTACTTTTGGCTATGCAGTCACAGTTTATATTCAGAAACTACTCATCATTAAGCTGCTTTGACAAATTAACCAAACTGAGTATTACATTGGTTGAAGTGTCATAACCTGTTCACATCAAGCTCAGCTCCATCTAGTGATATACTTAGTCAAACTGCAAATACAGACAGAGGCAAATGTTACAATCGCTACTTTGCCCTCAGGACCCCAAAGGGTCCAAAGCTGAAGCCTAGACAATGTATTGTCAGCAGAGGCCCTCTCTCTGCAGCATGCTTCATCTTGACCATATGCCAAAGCCAGGTTTGTTGTCATTCTAGCTATTGCATTACTTTATTTGGGCCTTAGCGTGAAGACTACTGATGACAATCTTTGCTTGAAAGCTCTGAATGAAATGCATTTACATATGGAGAGCGATTTGTTAAGAAAACAAACAAACAAAGTATTACGGAGACAATTTGCAATTAACGGCTGTATGTGCATTTTGAAGCCTGCACCTTTTAAAGTAAAACAATAAATTCAGAGTTTTACTCCCCTATATCAAATCGTCCAAGATGCAGAAGCATGCTGCACTTGGCCACTATCTTGGCATAATTCCAGTCAATATATTTGCAGAGCAAAGGTCAGCACAGGACTCAAAAATAATCTCCTGTTTCACTCATTCAAATATATCCATATATACTTCTCTGTCTATGCATATGTAATAGCAAGCCAAGAAGGATGGAAATTTTCAGACCACTTCAAAACCTAACTTAACAAGGTGGGTTCATGAAATCTGATAACTACTAGATATGCAGATAAACTCCTACAACCTTAGAATTTTCAAATAAATTGTTTTTAAGTTTGCCTCTTGGTTTTCTTCTAAAACTACAAATGTGATACTGTAGATGGTTTATAATCATCCTGAAGAAAATGTAGATCTGTTCTTTCTCTTAAGATGCAGAGGAATGTGCAACTCAAATATACTCTAAATTAAAAAAAAGGGACATAAAAAAGGCTCCACATTAATGACCTTGAAGACAGATACTATCTTATTACATTGGACAGTATCAAGCACAACAGACTCCTATAAAAATGAGAATATATCATATACTTTTTATTGCAAGACTAAGTCATTGACAGTGAATTTGAAAGCCAGTTATGCACAGGTCATATCAATAATCCTTAATGTCTTGTTTTATGCTAGATTTCTGTGAAGTTTCAAGCTTCTTACCCACTAATTCTTTAAGCATAAAAACACCAGCAGGCGCCAAATGAAATTATCAGGCAGCAGGTTTAAAACAAACAAAAGGAAGTACTTTTTCACACAATGCATAATTTAATTGTTGCATTCCTTGCCACAGGATGTTTTGTGTGCCAAAGTCATAGGCCAGTTAAAGAAAAAAAAGCATGATTTAGAGAATAGAGTTTCACCAAGGCCTATTGTATAAATAGGGCAAATATAATCTGCAGCTCTGGAATTCCCAAAACCACAGAATACTGGAATTTGGCAGAGTAAAAAGGGGGAAGTATCACTCCACTCTTGACTTACACCCACTTCCCCTGCCCGCCGCCCCCCCCCCAAAAAATCTGCCAGCAGGTACAATCAGAGGAAGAGGTTATTGGCCTAGCTGACCTACAGCTAAGCCTATCTGGCAACCTATTGTCTAACTCCACCGAGAATGCAAAAACGTCTACCTGTAAGTGCCATCTTCTTTACGTAAGACTTTTGATAAGGTATAGCAAAAGTTTCTACGTTGGCTTTTCTAGCTGCTTTTTTGTGTCTACATTATCAAGGCAAATGCATCGCAATCTGCAACTGCATAGTCTGCTCTTTTCAGATCAGACAACATTTGGGTAATCATAGTTTATTAAGAATATCTGTGTAACATTTCCATCTCAATTTAACAATAAATGGGCTATGTGTATACTCTGACCTCTAGAAAAACAAATGCTTGTCCCCTGCAAAGTTACTACTTTGATACACGCTGATACAATGTCAGGGATGGATCTGTACTGCTTCTAACTCTTGCACATGAATGAGCACCATTACGTGGCACAGGCACTATAATAACCGTTACCACTGAGGGTAGGATTCACTTCTATTCAGAGAAGTGATTCTTTAATATAAAAAAAAATACTGATCAAGGATAGCATATGAATAACATGTACCAACGCAATCTACCAGTTTTCCATATGTTACCATATCGAATGTTTTCCTCCTCCAAAACAGCTATCTACATGCCTACACATTGGTGCCATATTTACTATGGGAAATGATAGCTCAGGCAATGCTTGGCTCTCAGCTCATTCTCTTAATTTTTGCAGAAGCAGATGTTGCCATAATTCTTTTTCATAGTATCACCTTTCCAGTTTTACCTGCAAAGAGGGCTGTCAAATTTATCTTCTGTTGAGATCATCGGCAACAAAAATCAGACGCTTTTTGAAAAAAGGCCAACTTTTTGAGCTAGGTGAAGCATGAATGTTGTAAAAACTTGTTTGTTTTCGTTTTCTAGCAGAAAACTAAGGGTACACACATGTGCTTTGTTCAATTATGGAGTAATTCGAGTTATTCGGATTTTGTCATGTTTTCATTTTTGAAAGAGTTTTCAAAATTAATTAGGTTAAACTACTATTTAGAAGCTCTCCTTTAGAATTAATATAAGCTAACCCAAATATATTTTAATTTACTTCCATGCCTAACCTAAATTAAAGCCATTTTAATTTTGAATGAAGGTTAGGAGAAGGAACTGGTGTCATTTAAGCGATCCACATTAAATTCCAATGGATTAAGTTTCTAGCTTAACTTTTCTAATACACATATATCAAGAGGTCATAGTTACTTTTGAAAAAGTAACAGATATTGTAGATAGCTACTCCTTAATAGGTACATTGGGTAACATCGTAATTTCTCTCCATATTTTTTCTGGAAAACCAATCTATGCTACAAAATGCATTTGATTTGCTACTGAAACAGAAGACCCAAATATTACTTTATAGATTTCTTGTCAGAGACAGGTACTTCAAAATCATGTAGCAGCTTATCAAAATGCATCATTTAAGTTTTAACTAACAAAATGTTGTTGAAAAATACGTGGGAAGAAGTTAATCAGAACCAGGAAGGTTTGAATGGAAGAAACTGTTTATAAAGGTGTTGAATAAAAGCCAGAGGAGTTTTGGGAAAAAAACTCCTGCTAACTCTACTGCCTTTATCAGTACTATATATAGTGTGATTCATAGCCATGAAGAACCTGCAGTTGGTCAAACGTTTGAACAAGTTACTTGTTCTGAAATAGTTTCCAGATCACATTACAGTAGGAAAATACATTTATTCTATAAGGTCAAGTAAAGTGCTTTAATTTATTTTCACATTTAACCAGGTTTTCTAATAATGTTCTGAAACACTCTAAAATATTGGCAGTTATGAGGCTGATATTGTTGCTAGGTGTTCCTGTTTGCAGATGAGGATAAATTCCACTTGTAAGAGAAGATCACATCCCTACATACTGGTGATACACTTTAGAAAAATCCATTAGGGATAAAATAAAAAAAGAGATTTCATAAATAAACATGTGATATTTCACATGTTTAAAAGCTAACTTGAGACAAACCTAGATTAGTAAAATCATGCTATCTGGAAAAATGAACTGCAACAGTTCAACTCACAGGCCAACAAGATTGTTTTTGATGGTCTGTCCCCACTCTGCTACTTCATTCAGATCTTTAGCATATGGGATTGCAAACTGAAATTACCAAGTTAACTGTAATTCAGTTCCAATTAACTTGCCCTGGTCATGACTACTTTCCAGTGGAAAATTTTGTCTACATTTAAAGCACTGATACATGATTGACTCAAATACTTCACCGATTCAGTGATTTTTCTTGTGTGAAGTGCTAAAGGTCAAATGCAGCTTGCTGACTGATACAATGGGGATTTAGATAGTTTTCAGTCCAACCAAGAAAGCAGTACGAATACAGCTTTAACTACAACATGTTTCTGACCACAGTGAATAAACGGATTCTTCATTCTTTTGCTTCTCCACACAGCTAAAAAGAGAATGAGGATATTAGAAGCAAATTCAAGAAATACGCACTCCAAAGAATTATGCTGTCCACATTCTCAGAGGAAAATCATTATCTAGTCCACATGTTACAAACCATATGGACATTTCTGAGGCCACCCAGACTTCCTGTGATTTAAAAGAGCAGAAGTCTCTTAAGGACGGGCTATAACTCATTCACAGGCAGACTCATAGTATGATTTGAACATTTCTAGAACTGTATGTAAGAAAATTAATGGAGAGTTTAAGGAAAAAAGAAAACCCAAACTTGGAAGAAGTGCACTGTATCCAAACATCCAAAGAAACACAGTAGCAAGTTGATGAGATTCTGGTTAGTTAGCCAGAGAGGAGCCAGCATCACACAAATCTAGTGGAAGTTCCCAGACTGGAGATAATATCATCAATACATGACCTTCAAAAGAAGCTGTCCAACCTGTCAGCTGCTACAGCGCTATATCTATAGAACCTAAACAACCATCTCAGGTTGTCTCCCCTGCAGTTGTCTATGTCAGTAGTGAAATATTTGGAAGATCAGAGGTCAGTCATTTCACTACTGGTGGCATACAGTAGAGATATTATAATTCATTGGGGTCAGTAAGGAGAAAAATACTAAATACAGTGAATCTTGAAAGATGATTGGGTAAAAAAAGTAGGAAAAAACCTTCTTGATTTGTTAAATTTTTTGCCTTCCCCAATGGTATTACTACCTCATTTCTGCCAGCCTGCTGATCTAGTTAAAATCTGTATCCTCAACACTATAGTATTTAAGCAGTAACAACAGCAAGAGTAACAACCTGAATCCCTTTTCTTTAATTGCTTCTTGGAGTAACACTTGTAAAACAAATTAGTTTGCGTTTCTGCATGCGACCAAACACCTAAGGATCGACAAAGGGTTTTTAGTTGGATCTCTTTCTTAATAAGAACAAAAGCTGAAGAGTTTTCCCACTTACCTGAAATCTGCAGTGTCTGTAATTGCTTGTCAGCTCTTGCAGATGTGATCTCCTTAGTGAGGTTTTGCCTCACCAGAATGTCCTAGTATTGGCAGTGGCAGACATACCAGCTGATTTTTAGGGGCTCTATGGATGTCAATGTCTCAGGGGAGACCTGAGAGAAAGAAAAATCTCTCACATACTTGTGCACCAATCCTACAGAAAGTCTATTAGTGTAAAATACTTAAACTACGTTCTATATTTCAGTGACATCTACAGCACAGCTTGCTCACATTGTTAAATGTAGAGTTGCAGCATTTTACAGTGTACACATCTTTAAGTAATGCTTTACCTGTACATTATTATTATAGTTTTAACACTATTTAAATGTATGTGAATTTGGCATTCATGAAAATGAACAGACTATTAAAAAGGCTAGAACTCACTGGTCTTTGGGGAAACATCTCTTTATGACACTCCTCCTCTGCAAATGGCCAACTATTGCATTGTGGAGCCTTTCTTGAATTCTTGCCAATGACACTGGATCCTGTAATGGTTTTGTAACAAGGCTAAAATCAACACTTCTAAACTAAATGGGAAGAAGACAAAGAAAAGGTAACTGGGACATGGTGAAAGGAAATACAGTGAGGGAAAAGTCATTTAGAAGGTCAGAAGAGAAAAAAGGAAAGAGACTAGAAAAAACAGAAGGAAAAATGAAAGAACTATATGGTATAAACAAAGTAGATCTTTTTTTCTCCTTTCCCTCCATGGCACTCAGTGCTGTGTCGTGCACACTTGTGACTTTTGTGAGAACTCAATAATCAGCAGCTAGAAGAGAAATGGTCTGATGGCATTGTCCTACTCTGCAGTTTGCACAAATCAACAGTAGCATGAAATATTCTTTTTGGTTTAAAAAAAAAAATGCTTAGCTTCAGCATGTTCAAAGTCCTGAACCAGAAAAGAATACAAACACAGGAACAGTTTTCTTCTGTTGCATGCTATTAGAAGCTGAAGTTTCAGTCACTGAATGCTACGTTCTCAGTACAGTGTACAACCTCATTTATCTATCCTCACTTATCCAAAACATTTTGTGACAGACCATGCTGTCACAGTAAATAGCAAAAAACCCATGTTAAACTACTGAGAAGGGCCTTGGGAAGGAGCAGAGCTACAGCACCAGGAGTCCAGAGCAAACGTAAAGTCTGCCCTCCCTTTCGGAGCTTGCTTACCAAAAACATAGCTCTCTGAACAGGTTAAGTAAAGAAAAATGTTTTACATTTGAACAAACAGGTTCACCTATTTCATTATAATACTGTTTAAATAGGAAAAGAGACCTTCTAAGAAAGAATGCCTTTTTCAGGAAATCTGAACTCAAGGATCGCTGTCAAACATACTCTTCACATGTTGTTTTGTTGCTGTAAGACATGTTTTCAGGTTACATTGTATCACTCTCATACAATTTGCACAAAACCAAATCTTTCTTTATTAGGCATCATCTTCTCCAGCTGCTTTTTATTGCACCTGACGTTATGATCTTCTGATCATGTTATTATGCTCAGGAGACTATAGAGAGGAGGGGGTAAAGCTTCCACACAGCAGGAGTTCAAATCTCTTCTCACAAAAATACCTATTTTTTTTCCAAGAGCTATAAACTAGAACTAGATTAAAAAGCAGGATTAAGACATTCATCACAGACATGAACAATGGTGGTCAACAAAGCCACTGGAGACAAAGCCATGAAGAAATCATAATGGAATAAATCATAGCATACTGACAAAAGCACTTTACTGAAATGTAGGGGTGTGGGGAAGAAAGAGAATTTGCCTTTGAACACAGTTTTAAAGTTTTGTTTTCACTTGTGCCACTGGTTTCCTGGATGGCTGTGCGCAAGTTCTTTCACCCCTCTTACAGTTCTCTACTCCCTGATTTGTGCACAGTGGAGGCAATACTAACTGCCCTTGCAAGCTGCACCAAGATCTATGAAAAACGAAGTATGGTTAATAAATAACTAGCAATATCACATTTAAACACATCCTTCTAATTCCAGCTCTTCCCACACCATCATTCTCTACAAAAAGTCACCTCCAACAGCTTTTTTTTCTTCAAAAAAAGCAATAGTTTCAAGTGATTACATTTATAATTTTAATAATGTAAGAGTTTTACAGTAAAATACCGTGCAACCAAGAATTCATTACTTTTCCTTTCAGATTTTAATAAAAGTACACTATGAATTATTTAAACTAAATGAAACTTGTCAAGATAAATTAATTTAGTACATGTTGTGATGCAGTATATTCTGGCTTTAATTGCGTTTGCTGCTTACTGAGTGTAGCAATTCACAAAGTCCAGTAATACGTTTTCCCAGCCATTAGAAACAAGAACCATGGGAGTGTTGTACCATTTTCATTACTCAGAGATCTTTTACCTATTTTTTGATAAAAAGTTGAAGTTAGGTTATCACACTAAAAAAACCCCAACCAAATAGTGAAAATACTGAAAGGTTCACGGGATTTGGATGTACCTCTTCCAATTCAACTCTAGTTAGCAGTACTTAGCAATAATCCCAGGATGATGAGTTTTCAGAAGCTGCTGTGCAAAAATTGTGAGATTTAATTTGGTAGTAGTTAATTCTCATTATAAAGTAAAAACAGGGTCCCAGGAAAATCAGTAAAAATTTTGCCTCTGACATAAGTGAAATAGAAGACTCAATCCATTGCCAAAGCATAGCTGTTAGCACGTGTGAGATGCCCTGGGGGACTCCACCTGACAGTCTAGCAGTGCTTGAGTTTCCTGTAGGTCCTGTTACTGTACCTGCCAGCCTTTTGGGGAATTCTTGGATGACTGGGACACCTCAAATAGCACTAAGCACTACTTTTAGATCACTGAGCTGAGCCCAGGATGTCTCCAACTGGACATTCCAGATTGACAGTGCCTTACACAGATACTGTTGTACATGTCTGCTGACGGCCCCAGCCTAACAGATCTAATGGCATTCCTAACAGAAAAATATTAAGATAGTATATATAACTTGTATATCTTTATATACAAATATTTTTAACAAAGATGCACGTTTAAAAGGAATCATCCTTTCCATTCAGGTGTGCTGTCAAGTCTCACAAAGACTACATACCAAAGATCACATCTCATACTATACAGGTTAAAATTGTACAAACCTCTTCTCCAAGGCATTTTGCAGAGTGAATTTCTTGAAGGATCGGGTTGCAGAAAGCAAGATCATCTTTTGGAAGTTCTGCACCTTCCTAAGAATAACATTTGCTTCTAAAGAAAGTAATGAGCAGAAATTCTTATGAAGTCTTATGTCATTGTTAGCTTATGAAAGAGATGTGGTTGTTCACTTTTACCAAAGTGGGATACTTTTCCAGATTTCTCACATTTTAATGGAACCTGTGAGTTCTCTGCATGTCTAGAAACTAGACTAAAACTACTTTTCAGTTTGTGCTAGAAATGATGGTTGCATTGAGTTTTCTGGGGAAATTAATCAAGAAAATAAACTTGTTATCAGGGAGGAAGCTCAGTTTAGGAAGAATGATGCAACAGTCTTCCAGAGTCAACTAATGCTTGCTATCTAGGATGACAACATTTGAAACTGCAACAGTGCTAAAAAGCTGGAATCATATGAAAAATAAAGCAAGCTCAAGTTTGTTTGAATGAACTCAAAATCAGATTTTTTTCCAAGAAGTTAAGAGTAATGCTTATAGTACACAAAATCTTAATTTTAAAGTTAAATTTAAAAGCTACTCTTTGTAACAAGCCTATAAATAGACTAGTCATACAGTACTTTCTGAACAGTTAAAAAGGCATTCACTTGTGATTCCTTAGAGGTCATTCAGTTCAGGAAGACTGATTTAGATCTTGGTACAAGTAGAAACTCACCACTTTGGCAGAAAAATACAGCATTTAAGTTCCTGAAAGCAGTACACAAGTCTTCTTGAGATTAGGTATATTTAAAGATGCTGAACCAGGTTCTTTGCTTACTACAGTTGTCTTTATGCTGCACCATCTTTCCTCCTCTTAGCCACAAACTGAAGAGCCAAGTGCATCAGTATTGGACATAAGGGAGTACAGCACGTTCTTCTATCTCTGACCAAATTCAACAGCAGATATCCTCACCCAAAGCAAATGTTAGGTGCAGACTCAGTGTGCCTAAACATCAGAGCTGAGTTACATGGTGGGTCAGGCCTACGCAGAGCAACCTGACAGTTAGTCTAGGTTGCCCTCTGCAATGTACGCGTTCCCATAAGAAGTCATTGACACTATTTTTGTAGAGCAGTTTGCTCTTATTTTTATCTTCCCATTTTCTTCCTCTTTCCAATTTCATTTATTCCTTGAAAGATTTCTCCTGCTCTCTCCCCGCTCACAGCACTTGCTGATGGCTGATAGAAAAGTGACTGGCCAGACACAAACAGAAAAAACTTGCCTTGCTTCTCAAGACACGAGATAGACCGTAAAATTATACGCACATGTCTCCAGGTTTAAAAAAAGAGGTCCAGAGGTTTTCATCAATAATGAATATCTGTACAGCAAGAATGGAGGGAGGGATATCGCCACACACAAATTGGGTATTTTTTGCTGAATGAAAGGGTGGTCATAAGTCTAGCTGCCAGGAAAGGGCAGAAGGAATAATCAAAAGGGTGTGATTCAGAACAAATCAACCTTCTCCAGTATATTGAGAATATATGGGATGAGCTCTGAAGTCATTACATTTCCTCACATGGATGCAAGGAAGAAGTACACCGGGAAGGTGTGAATTAGCCTCATTCTTCTCTAAAAAAGTTTAGCCTGCATTATAATAACAACTTTTAACATTTAATGTAATGGGTTTTCGTATGGACAATCCCCAAGTTCTTGTTCTTCTCCTGGGTTAGGAAGCAGTACGTGTTGGTTAATGAGAGGAAATGAAGAAGAGAATATCATACACAATTGACACTTCAGGGAGATTTGAAGGAGAATGAACACATATTTGGGATTAGGCCAGGACACAGGGGCTACTATGCCCTATCCTACAAAAAGAACCATTGGACTTTTAATAACCATAAGCAATCAGGCCCTTGGCTTTATGTCTCATCAGCAAGACTGCACCACATATTCATTTAACTCACACGTGCTTTTAAGTTCCCTCAGCTTCTATTGCTGGTGGGTTTAATCATTTGTTTTTATCGATAAAGTGCGTTCCTTTACTTTTTATTCATTGGAAATCTGTAGCTGACTCACCTGATACTACACTGACCGAATCGTAAACGAATAAATCCCATACTGACAGAAAAAAACAGATCAAGCATCTTAATGTGTTCTTAAGATTTCTAATGTCTATGTACCATTCCCCATGCTTGAGATTTTTTTTCCTGGTAAGATCACTCTGAAATCATGGTATTCTTTAAAAAAAAGAAATTTAAATGGTGGCACACCGTAAAACCTAAATTCTTAAATATGTATGGATGAAGGGGAAAAAAATGCATGTCACTAAAAAAAAAAAAGCTGTGACAAACTTTTCCAGTTTTTGAGGTGTTGCTTGATCTTCTGTCTCCATTATTAAATCGCTAATAGACATGTTATTAAACTAACAATAAAACCAATCTGAGCGGGCGGGGAAAAAACAGCATTTAATTACTAAGTGCTTCAGGAGGGAACGTTCTTCTAATCTCACAAGCTAAAAACAAGTATATTTAACAGAAATTATGTTAGGAAGTAGCCTGGAGAAAGAAGCCCAGTTGTGTGTGCCTTCAGCTTCAAAATTGTTTATTTGTTCTATATTCCATATTTTACAAGACACAGCTGCATTGAAAATGCAAACATTCAGAAGTGCCTGAAGATTAATTCTGTGGAACTCAGAAGCCTTCCTGTTTTGACCTTTCTTCAGAAACACATCCATTACATTGTCCAACTCTTACAAAGTCGTATTTTCCAAGAGGACACCAATAAGCTCTCTTGACATGTATGCTTCAACTGTTCTGGGAAGGAAACCTGCACTTTCCAGTATTCGGCTTGAATGACAACCTTCAGAGAACATTCTACAAACTTTCCAAAAAGCTGAATTTTTCAAAATATCTCTAGTTAGATATTCCAAAATTTCTTGTGTTTTTTTTGCAAAGAGCATGCACATAGTTATTGCAGTGTAGCTGACAGACAGAAACCACATAGGCACCAACAAATCACAAGCTGGTTTTAAAAGTCTTCATGTCAACCAAGTACGACCTAGGCTCCTTAATCACATAACACTAAAACCACAAAAAACTGTGACATGAACACTCCCTTTGCAATAAGCTTCCTCAGCTAAGAAAAAGAATGTTTACAGTGCTGGACATTCCTTAACTGGTGCATGTCTGTTCATCCCACTTGGGTACAGTGAGTTTACAGGCCATGCTACACTTTTCAAAGTTTTGGTCTGTCACCTTCCTTGTTAGCTCTGTAATAGGAATGAAGCATGCAGCAACCACTAAGACTAGAGCGCTGAATGATGCTATTTTAAAAGCCAAAAAAGAAATATCAGAAGGTAGAATTCAGGTTTCCCAACTAAAAAAAAAAAAAAAAATTAAATCAAGGTATTGTACAAATTGTACACATTTCTATATACGTAGTTATTTACATGCAGCTGAGTCATATTAGCAGTCACATATCTATACTGTCCATAACACTTGTATCAAATCAGTAGGGTTATGATAAGATTAGAGCAATATTGCAGTACTGGTTTTAGAGCTGAAAAACCCATCAGTTAAACCCTTCTGCAGGAGACAGGGGTCAAAATTCACACAACTGCTGTTTCCTGTGCTGTTATGGGATTCATCTGTACGTGACTCTTCAAGAAACCCACAATCACACAAAGCAACGTGTATGAGCAGCAGGACAGATCAAGGACAACTAACTCTTTTCTACTCATACGAAAGTTATGTGTAAAAGTCCATTTAAGCCAGCACATTACATCAGTTTAGCAAAAGACAACTAAAAGGAGACTCAAAAGGAAAGTCAAGGCTAGGGAAACACCCTGTCAGTGTAGCACCACTGAAAGTACAAAGCCTTGTGGAAAATAACGGTAGAAGGATCTTATCATTTCTTTTCACAGTTACCTTCCTCTTAGTAAAAATTGTTCTGTGTTAAATGCATCAAGATTTTGCATGATCTTGAAAGTTAAACAATCCTAGGCAAATGCTGTACAGATACAAACCACCTGCAAATGGTAGGTATTGCAAGTACAAACCATGCTGCCACAGTTAAACACTAGACCACTGAAAGCAAGTAGCTGAAAGAGTCCCTCTGGTCTTATCTATACTAATTAATAGCAGAATAAGAGGAGATAGATACCTTCTGCTTATGGTCTCTAGATTTGGAAGCACTCTGAAGCTTTATTTACGTCAGCATGATTTCCAGCACCATCTAGAAAGGACAATTATCTGCACGAGGATCCAATGCATTAAAGAAACCAAGCCCACACTGCAGAATATCCCTTATTTACACAAACGTACACTCTCTAGATTTCTATAGACACAGGTACTTCTAGCACATCCCAAGCAAAGGAAAAGTAGCAGGTATCCAAAGCAGCTTCACAACTGATATATAATGTACTGGAACAAAAACTTTCTGATTGCATCTGTGTAAGTAGGCAAGCCTTGCAAATTATCTGAAGCAACTTCACTCTTGTTATCAACATTCTGTGCTATTTATACTTACACTGATTGTTATCCTGCACTCCTTGCCAAGGAGTGTTTTGAGAGCCCTTTAGCCACCATTCCTCAGCTCTTCAAGAGCTAGGTCAGATGCTGAATACATATAAACAGCCCTTTTGTGCTTGAACTTGAAAGAGAAATCAGTCATCTGTGTATGATCTGTGTTACAACAAAATGTAATTTTTCCCTCTGACAACGTGTTTATGGTTGTTAAGTTATCTTGATTGTCAGGTGAAATTTGTTTTCTGTAGAGGCTTCTACAGCTTAAAACGTCAACTGCTTTACCCATCCCCATCCTCCTTTCTTCCTTTTTCAACTGATTCACAAATTAAGTTGATCCTCTGCTAGACTGAAAAAAAAAAAAAAAAAGAAAAGAAAAAAAGAAAAAAGAGAGATTCCTGAAAATTAAAAGTCTGGCACAATCCTATACTAAGAGTCCATTTATCTTGTCTTTTCTATAAAGATAGTTTGCAGATTCTGGCAAAGATCCCATTTCCAGTAATAAAAGTCCCCAAGGACTTCTTGTACCTAAGACCTTCTCTTCCTGGATCCTGACCACATTACTGTGATTAAACTGTCTATTACAGAAAATATTGTTATTATTTGTATTTATTATTGTAAGAGGAAAAGAACACAAAAACATTTGTATATTAAATGCCAGATAATGTCACTGATGTATCTAAAGTGACTCTGCAAGCCATAGTTTAAGTTCTAAGGCATTTATCCTCTCTACATGTTGCTTTGTTACTCTGATCTGAGAGGGGTAGTGGTACACTACAAGCACTATAGGCTTTGACTATGCAGCAAAGTAGTGGAATAAGGCAGACTATACAGAGCACAGAAGTGAGTCACATTCTATAATCATCCATAAGTAGGTGCCGCCTGATACAATCATCTCTCTGTGCAAACTATTTGAAACTCACTATGGTTTGTTACACATAAGTGTAAAGTTATAGACTTTACCTTGCTTCATCTGTGCCTCAAAGTGAATGAATTGTTGTGTACATTCTCCACATCCAGTTGCCAAACAGTACTATTGTACATATGCACCTCTCCTGGCCTCTGGCAGGATGAAGCTTTCCTGATGAGCTCAAGCTTTTGCATTCCAAACATGAAGACTGCTGACTTCCCTGTGGCTCCAACTCACTCTAGTAAAATCATTATACTGAACTGCTTCGTCTTTCACGGTGTTGGAGGATAAAGTGTGTGTGAAGAATTGCATGCTTTGAACCGTTTCTGAGCACTGAGCAGTTCTGCAGATGGGGCTAGCAGGCTGTTGAAAGTCCTTGTGACATTTCCCTTTCTTTTAACCACAACTCCACTCACTAAGCAATATAATCCTCCTTTTACCATGGAGTATGCTAATATAAAGCTACTTTGTCAGTATGCTGGTGACACCACAATTGAAGTGTATATCTGTTCAATCATTCATAAATCAATGTGTATATTCTTCCTAAGCTCTAATGTCATTTCATCAATGCACTCCTTATTTTGCAGTTATTGATACTAAATTCCAACATGATTACAAAATCACATTTTTCACTTTATTACATTTTGAATACTGAAGGGTTTTGCCCTTTATTAAATTATACTACATTAGAAGAGTCTGAAAATCCTCTGATGCATGACCAAGGACATAGTTACATCTGTTTTGTTTTTCTCATTCATGACATCGATGATTTTGTTTTAACCGGCACATGTATTTCACCTTAATTCCACTTTATGTCTGTCAGGTTACATAATTTCTGATGTGTGGATAGTCTGCTACGGAGCTTTGCAAAATAATTTAAGCTTAAAGTAAAACCAGCTTTTTGCATAGCTCAGGTGTTCGGGAATGAGATATGGGTACTTAAGTTACCAGTTTAAATCGAATACATGGCACAAAGCCATATCAAAACCTGACAAGACCAGTCTGACTAAAAATAATACCTATTTGAAGATTGCTTAGTAAGCTATGTAATGGACGAATTTTCTAACAATTACTTCGAAATGCAGGTGTTTACACAACCAGGTCTGCTAGCACAATTGGCAGATTTTCAGCTGTCTTAGCCCAAATGCCAGCTGTTTGATTTTGAACTCAAATACTGTACAGTAGACCAGGAGAAACTCTGCTCTATGTCTTACAGTTACACCATGTAAGTTTATTGTTTGTATTACAGAAGAACTTAAAAGACTGTATAAACGAGAGCAAGACTCCATGGCATTAGGTGCCATGTACAAACATATAGGTGCCTCAGATGAGGAGGCATGAATCCAAAACTAACTGAAACTTAATTTAGGAGGCTAATCAGCTTCAGCTGATGTTCAGAAGACACCTATGGAAGAAGAGTCAGACTGCAGTATGCTGAATCACCTCCTGGAGTGCCTCTCTCTACAAAGTACCCAGTAAATTAGCATATGTATGGGTCACCACAAGGGGACAGACCCTGAGCATATCTATTTAACAAACAAGTCTTCTAACCTCCAGTTTTCCACAAAAAAAGAGAGGAGCAAACAGACCTTAAAATTTTACAAATTTGCCTCATTAACATGTGAGATTAATTTAAAATTTCAAAAGCTGTGGAGATTCATTGACCCAGACTGCTATACTGTCTCTGGTGATGGTACCACACCACCTCATTGGTGTGACAATACTTTGATTCAAAAGTTTCCACATAGCAAAGGAAGAATAAAAATGCTGAAATCCAGGAGGATTTACTAGACATATCATGCGAATATATATAAAGGTTCATTTATTTCCTTGTAGATATTCCAATGTATTAATGACTGTCCATGGGGTGCTGAAAATAATAAATAATCATGCCTATGTTGATCAGGGTATTCTGCCATTTCCTGTACAACTAGTACCTCCAGAAGCATGCTAGATAACGAACTAAACAACCATTGGTATCTGAGGACACAGGGGAGAACAGCTTTCATTAGTCGTTCGCCCTACCTCACCACAGAACAGCAGGTAATCCAAGGGCTTTTTTTAGCAGCTTATCATTTATAACGTGCAAGCTCAACGTATAGGCTAAGAATTATTATGCTTTGTTTTGGTTAAAAAACAAACAAACAAAAAAACCCAACAAAACCCCAAACCACAAAACCCCAACCCTGCCAGGTCTTAGTTTTAAAGTGCATCATTGTAACAAAGAGACAGACCCATTTCTTGCCTGAAACAAGGGGTGTTTGGGTAGGAAACAAACAGGAACAAATCACCTCCATGCACAAAAATAACTTCAGTTATTTGCAGGATCTAAGCTGAAGCAGTGAAATTCTCATTTCTTCTCCTTTCCTGCCCAAGTGAATATTTATATCCCCATGGCACTTTGAGGAATTCCCTTTCAACAGCAGATAACTTGAATTTGGAATGCTGCAGCTACACACGTGTATGTGCCTATGAGCGTACACGTAAATTTTTAGAGTTTTTTTTTAATAATGCCGCAGGTAGACATTGACTGACTCATTCTTCTTTCCTCCTAGACCAGTGATATTAACAGGCAAAATACAATTACACCCCTCCATAGATGGCAATTTTGCAGTTGAATGGCAGTAAGGATATCCCACAGCAGCAGAGGAAAGCCTGGACAATGGCAGAGGCTGGCATGTGCACCTCTATTTCAGAGAATAAATTATAAAACCATAGCTACATGAGTTCTTAAGTTTAGAGTGCATTACTCTTTCTCCCAGCTTAAACTACATTTAGATTAAAGCGTTTTAGCTTGAGACAGGATTTCTCACTAGGACATGAACAAAAATTAAATGTGTCTATGCCCCCCAATCTTTCTCTGCTTCTTTCAGCATTTTTCCTGAATAGAAGAGAAATTGCTATCTCTATAGCACAGCAATTCTTCACAGTCTTAGTTCAGCTGGGCACAGCCATGTAAGAATCAAGTACTAAAATTAATTATTTAAGAGATTACAGACTATATATAGCAATATCCAAAGCTCTTCATGCATTTTAACTTTTTAACACACACACCCCCCCCCCACCAAACAACAACAACATTGTTTAACGCCCTGCACAAAGATAGGCATTGCACTGAAATCTGATGGGTGGTGATCTTTTTTTTTTTTTTCCCCCCTACCTGTATAACAGCGAGTAGAATTTGTTCCATTAGCTCTGATATTTAAGGTCATTTTTACAAGTATTTTCTCAGAGATTGTGCTTCCCAGCTGTTCTCGTTGCAATTTGCTTTGCTAATGTCATCAGAAATTGTTGAAACTTGAATATGGGGTGAAAAAAACAGCAAAAAACAATTTGCTTTAAAGGTAGTTCTCTAACAGAAGCGTAATTTTTTGTTTTGGGGTTTCAGTATTCTAGGCAACTCTCTGGTTAATATTTTTGAACTCGCACATGCATGAGCAACGTAAAATCAGCATCAGTGTTATTGCCTAGGAGACACAGGTGGGTTACTTTCCTAAAGCAAGTACCATTTCCCAATCCATTACTCCTTCCTGTAACTCTATAAATAATTAAGGGAATATGCCTGTTTCACAGGAACAACTCTTATCAAGTGCCAGCTAGAAAGGCCTCCACAGCCTACTGCACACCAGAGCATGTGCTACAAACTATATTGCTTTGATTTTCTATGTGTGTGGGGAAATGTTTGGCTCAAACATAAAAACATAAAGTGGCATGCACTAAAACTGTAAGTCTTCAGTACCTCCACTTGTAAACTAGTTTTACAGCTGTAAATTAAGGGGATTTAAAGGCTTTTGTGCAGATGCTAATAAATTCCATTCACAAAATTTTTTCCTCTCCCTTACAGAACCTTCCCATGTGCTTTCACACAATACACCTGTTCTCATTATGTGGGCATATACCTTTGTCCTGTGATAAAGCATTTCTTCATCATAGAATAATTTAATGTCACATTTACCAAGTAATCAAGAGGAATAAGAGAAATCTCTTGTAGCAACAAACCAAATTGCAACAAATGGATTGCACACAGTAAGGCACACTTCAATATTATGAACAATATCTGACCACAACAAATTAGGAAATTTCCATTCAGTATGAATACGTATATGCATAAGTAAGAAACACTATATCTGTAACAAAAATAATTTTATACTTTTCCTAATTTTGTGTAACGTATAATCTCATGTGCAATAAAAATAGTTAAACACACATATATTTGAAGCACTGAATGTTGTTCAGCACAGTGTTTGGAATGGTTACACAAACTGGTTTGTAACTGGGGTACAGCCTTAGAAACAAGAAATAATGAAAACTTCCACCAGTTGAAGATGTTGGCTTTTGTTCAATTGCGTAAGACTAATACAGCAGGATGTATTCCTGTATGAGTAAATGCCAAATGCATGAAGGTGATTGACAGAATGAAGTAAACCATTTGTTTTCTAAAACAATAGCTCCTCACTCTCCATTGTAGTATTTGTCTTATGCAGAGCTCACGTCAGCAGTAAGCTCCCTTCCTCCCTTTTAGAAAAAGAGTATTGAGGTTTTTAGGATGACCTCTTAATCCACTGGTGCTGTGGGTTTAACTGGGAAAATGACGACTGCAGTCTGGTCTGTGGCTTTGAGGCAAGGTCACCATCACAGCACAGAGCTGTCCCCAGGAGATCTGTGCCATGAATACCTCCGCATACATCCTTGGAAGGATTTCACTGGACTATTTTAACACACAGACTAAGATTTGCAGTCTATCTTTGATAGTTGTAAGAAGGATAACCAGACGTTTGGTCAACAGGACCCATGTGGAGTCTATACAAGCAGAAGACATGTCCCAAAGAATAGGCAGGTAGATACAGAGGGGACTATATTGTTTAGCTTCTGGAATTTATATTACATACACTAGATCTGAACTGTATTCCTATTTACTGTGAGGAGTGTAGGGAGATCAGTCAACCCCTGAAATAGGCACCAACATTGGGTACTGTGAATATACTGTTCTCCTCCCATGTTGACCTGAACTCCATTCTTCTTCACTGTGTCCAGTTCAGATGCTGTGCTGAACATATGCAACAACAGAGTGCTGTATATAAAAAAAAAAAAAACCTCAAAGCTATGGAGAAGAAATCAACCTTTAGGCAGCCTGTCCACTTTATAGGGCTCTTAAGTCACTATATACACCAGAAATTTCTGCCAGCACAACAAAGACATCTCTGCAGCCAGCTGAGTTCCCTAGGCTGCACGGTTATGCTCTATATCAGGATCTGTGAACATGGGGATTTTTGCCTTCCTGCTGGCCCCAACTTAACCAAGCCAGCCATCCATGTTCCCTGCTGTAATCACTGATTGCTAAGGGTATATGCAACACTTACACAAAGGAAAAGCAGGCTGTCTTTGAAGGTGCAACCCCATTAACAACAGGAGACAAAAGGATGCTTCCTAAATATGGATATTGCTTTTTTGAAATAGGTAATGAATTCACACTTGAACAAGTACATGGAAGTACATGGAAATGTATTTCCATAAGCAGTTTTAATGTATGGTGTTTTTAATTGTTGGATGCACTGTTTTAGAGGCATAGGAACTGTTTCAGCTTCAGAAGTTATAAGCACGTAACACCCCCAGACCTTCCCTGTCCCAATCAATGGGGTTACAGTGGCATAGGAGATATCAGAAATATGGACAGAATATTATTTTTTTTCAGTTGCATTAAGTGAGGACAAATTCTGCAGGCAAGAACGAACAGTCTTTTCCAAAAATGCAGGAGAAAAGGAAAGAAATTGATGCAGTTTAAATCATGCTTTCATATATGCTAACATCCTCATGTTATCTTTATATCCAACTAAATGACGTGTGTTACATAGTAATAAGACCTATATTTTCTGGAACAGGAAATCAGTAAAACAGTTTTCTATCATACATTACATCTGCTAGTGCCTCAGGACACTCAGACTGACTAATACCAATAAGGCTGATGTGTGACAATCACAGGCAAATAACATTTTTTCTGGTTGGTTTATTTTGTTTAAATTGTGTTAAGTGTATAAATAAATAGCTTCAGTTCTATCCAAAGAAATAGAGAAGTTATCCTACAAAGGCAAAAATACTGACAGTTATGGAATGCTCTAACAGTGGGTGATTCTCCATGGAAGCTTACAAGTTAACCATTTTAATTGTCACCAAGTGGTACAATTATGTCACTTGCCTTTATATATTTATATATCTACCTCTGAAAACTCCTGAGACATGCGAGCAAACCTCCTTTAACTGAATAAACTGAAAACCTTAAGAAGAAATATAATTGCTTTGGGAAATTATTTCTAACCCTTAAAATTGTAACCATTCTCATTACTTTAATTAAAAGTGTGGTCTGGGAGAGTAGATGGCTCGAGAGAGATGTAATCAGCTATTGGTTTACCTCTAGCCCAGGTCAAGGACTCAACAAATGGGATGCTGAATTATTGCCCCTCACTAAAATGTGATTCCCTAATCACATTTTCCAGCCCAAGTGCTTGGATTCTGAAGAACCTTTAGTGATACCAGTCCTCTAGCAAGTTCGAGTGAGAAATCAGGCAACTGCTTAGCTCCCAGGCCACCTTTAAGCTCAAATTAAGTGTATGTCATCCACTGTACTGTGGGAAGCACAGACCACAGATATCTTCACTCCAGTCTACAATCACTCTGGATCCACTGCTTTGTCTTTTGGATGAACAAGATTTCAGCCCTCATCAAATAAATGCAAAAAAACCCAGAAAGGTTTAGAGGCAGATCTGCGGTTAGGTGGAAGCTTGACTTAGTTTCATTTCTCTTTTATCCATGTCGTGAAATCAGCAAGCAACTAGGTGCAATTTATCCAAGTACTTAAAATATTTTCACTTTACAAGCAATGAACAAGCTCCTGTGATTTCATAAATACTAACATCACAATCCCTTCTTAATCCGGCAAAAGGTGGGTGTTTTCATCCTATGGCATACTGAAAGGTAATATTGAGTTATTTGTCCATTCCCTGGTGATTGAGTCTGCAGCCTTCAGAATTTAACTATGGAAGTGGAATTCTTGCCTTTCAGGGTTTATTTACAGATTTTGGCAGATGAATGTGTAACCTGTGAACTATAATTAGGGATTTACAGCTGTTACCAGAAAACTTGGAATGCACAGCTTGCAAGCTTTGAACTTATTTAAAAATCACTACTAGTAATCCTAAAATATTATTAAACTATCAGGGATGGAACAGCATATGTTTAAATGCGTATTAACCCTTTAGTCACTATAATTATACATATATTACAGAATATACATGCAGACCTTTGAGTCTCTGTGATGCATTTAAGCACAGTCTAATTCAAGTCCCAGTATTGTGTTTCCCTGGTTTGACCACTGGGCAAAATTGGAAATCCCTGATTTGTCTTGACTGATTGAAAATAATTTTGTGGAGCCTGACAGACAGCCTTGATCCTTTATTTAGGTATGTAGCTAGAAGAATCAGTGCATAGAAGAGGAAAGAATCATCTCCATCCATTCCTCCATGTACTACATTATTTATTTTCTAGAAAACTTTAATTCAGAATGTTTACCTCATTTCCTACAGTACTCATTATAAGAGTTATTCCTCAACAGGTTTCATTTTAAATACAATTTAGACAACTCAACATTATCCAAAATCAATTCTTTGTACAGTACCCTGACATTTACCTTGTTTGAAGACGAATTTTCTCTAAAAAAACACAACAAAAAATATTTAGTTCAACTAGATAAGTCAATTCTGAATTATGAGACTTTTTCAGAAGAGACAGATTTTAACATATGGAAAATTGTTCTAATGCTTTGGTCCATAACCAGCTTAAGCACTATTTGACATTAAAACCCTCAGATATACCCTTACCACTCCCCACACAAGTAACTAGTGAAGAACCTATTTTTTACCATGTGCAAAACTCTAAGTCCAGAGAGATTTGAGTTGTACACCTGAATACTAGTTAAGGGGGTTCTGTGTCTACAATTTCACAGAGACATCACATAGCTTTTTCAAAACTCTGTCCTGTCTGAATGAACTCTTCAGGTGGGAAAAGTATATCTTCAGAATAAATAAGAGAAAAACATAATTCTTGTTAATAGGCATGTCTGACTGGTTTCCATCGTGTGAAACCACAATAGCTTCATTCCAAAATCCAGCCACAGTCCTGATTAACCTATATTCTGAGGCCATACACATATGTTCCCAGTGTTGGCCACTTGAGTTTGAGCCATCTAGTTTATTATTATTTCTCTTCTGATTTCTAGTCAAGATTTCAAGAGACATAAAACAAAAGCAATCAAGAGCTCCTTTTAAAAGATACAGACATGTGTAGCTTCCATAAATTATTTTTTTTTTCTCAAGTTGCCAAGTACAGTAATTCAAGCTTTGGCTATCTGCCTAAAACTACAGTTTCCTTAAGTTTTAATTCAAACTTTCATCTATAAAATTGATTGTGCCATTAAAATAAAAGTGACATAGTTACCAACTACTCTCTATAATTAGATACTGTTAGATGCTTCCTGTTACTTGAAAAACATTCTTCATTTAATATACAGAGAGAGGCAGTGTTGACTAATGAGCTACTCCGTGCACTAACTTTTACCAGTTAGTAGTAATAGTTTTATCGGAGCTGCAAACGCTTTTGAATAGCCAGATCTTTGTTTTGAGAGCTGAGCTGAAATGTTCCAAACACAGTAAAACTCTGGAGCCCACGCGCAATATGGATTCTTTGTTCACCTCCTGTACATGCAGAGAGACAACCTAGACATAAATGGCCATTTGTTCTCATTACTTATCCCAAGGAATATTGTGAAAGAATGCAGAAATTAATCTAAGTATCCTAACCATGTTCCAGCTTGGATAACTACATCCTCTCTACCATAAACACCCTCTATTTTTCTCCACTCTTTAATTTCATTTTAATAAATTAGTCATTTCCCCAGTTATAAAACATTGCCTAGTGCCGATGATAAAGAATAATTACCATATTCCTCTCTGAGGATGGCTACAGAACAAGCCTTACCTCCACAGGGTCAGGCTGGCTGGGGAGACAGCATCCCATCCACTTGAGTTGCTCCTCAATTAAAAGGGCTGAGTCATCCTAAGAGATGAGCCAAAGTTAGGAAGAGCAAATTTGAAATGATATGTTGCACCTCTCTAAGCAGGAGAATGTTCCAGCCTAGAGGAGAAAGGGTTCACTGCCATATAAAAACACAGATTGTGCTTGCAGTTGTGGAGCCATATTCTCATCAGACTCTGAATATTTTTTAACTTGGGGCTGTGGCTACAAGTGCTTTCTCAACCTCAGCTGTGTCAGCAGAAGAGGTCCCATCTGCCTATGTCCTCATCAGAGCTTCCCTCCACCCTCTGGCTACTGCACTCTCAGACCTCCCAGCTAAGCTACTTCTCTGAGTGCTTGTTTCAGCCAAAGTAAATCTGATTAGCATAAACAGCTTAATAACAGGTCTTTGCTAATACTAATCCAGTCCCTGTTGACTGGAACAGGGTTAAGGAAAATGTCACAAGCAGCTCAGCTGCTAGATACCAGAGAGGCAGTGTATTCTTTCAAGGTGACAAAGACAGCCACCTGGAGGTTGGTCTCTTCTTTCAGCTTATCTGCAGCCAGGGAAAAATCTATGTCTACAGTAACACTTGTCTTTAGCCAAAAACATATAAAGCAGAATGCTCTGGAATTAAACTGGAAAGATCCAATCTCATCATAAAACAGAGTTCATATGATTGAATTTATACAGAGATAACCTAGCCATACATAAGGGCACAGAAATACTGAACCATAAGCCTAGAAGATCAAAGTACTGTTTGAAGAGATCTGACTATTATATCAAACAGAGGCCTTTCAAAAACCTTTTATACCCCTACCTTATTCTGTTGGTTGAACTGAATATCCTATTAACACTAGAAAAAAATATTAGTAAGGAGTGAAGGGAAGTGATTGTCAAAGGTGAACAGCAACAGGGAAAAATAAAAAATTTAAAAAACAAACAAACAAACAAACAAGATCCAAACATACGAAGTCCAGTATATGGTAGGGATGCAGTGCAAGTAGCTACCCTGTTCTCTAACATCTAGTCCACATTTTCAAAGACTGAAGTGCGTACCCAACTCCTAATCAGTTTTCTAGACTATACAAACTGAATAATCTTGGCTACAGGATCTTAGAAGAGACTATGCTCCTGAGTGGGATTGAGAGGTACAAGTGTTAATAGAGTGTGACAAACCAGAGAGGAAAAGAGTTGTCACTTTGCTGCTTTTCCTGGCTGGAGTAGGACTGGTCTTTCCCTGCCACTTCAGAATTTGGCATCCAACACTAGGCTTCATAGCAATTTTGAGTTACACTTTCAACTTGTCAAGTGGCCAGGGGCTCAGATCCACTCAAGTTTTCCAAAAGGTTGCAACACCCTCAATGTTATTACTCCAAACAAGACGGCACCCTGGGTTTGTCAGCATTAAGTTAATTTAAACATAAGTTCAAGGCTGGAAATACTAGAAGCTTATCCTAGCAAAAGAAGGTTGAATACTGAAGGTGGATTGCAAAGTTGGAAACAAGATTACAAAATAAAACACCAAGCAGAGAACTTAAGAGGACTTACTCCCATTTGGCTTCCCATTAAGCCTACATTTTCCCTATCTTTCTTCAAAACAAACTCCCAAACTATTCATAAATCTTTAGCCAGCAACAGCTCTCATGATTCACAATTGCCTCTACCTTTTCCTCGTGAGCCTGGCTTTTCTTTCTTTTTTCAGTACAAGTAAAACATTTGGTGGCTGGTGTTGGAACCAATTCAAGGCAAATCAAACATTTGGGGCATCTCTGGAAGGGAAGACAGATAAAGGAGAGAGGGGAGTTAACTTTCAAGACTATTAAAACAAACTTTATGAATCCAGTATCATAGGAAACGTTCACTGGATGCATATCCTATCTCTGGCTCAGTTTAAGCTCTCCACAGGGACCAAACACAGCATATTAATAATACAGATGACAGAACTGGCATGTAGAGTTTTTGTCTGAACTATATTCCCTACTCTCGTCAGCTTGGAGGCTTGCAACAACTGTGTTGCTTCATCCATCACTCTTTTATATATCCACAAGTCTAGATCCAGCAAACAAAAAACTACTTCAGTTATTTTTCTTAAGCATGACAGTAGTATCACAGTTTAAATAAAGATATTTCTAGTTTTCTTTTGTCTTTCTGTTTCACATACTTTATCTTTGTACTGAATTCCTATTGTTTCAGTCAGAAAGAAACATCATTGATTTTCCCCTTATTTCTCTGTATAGCTTTTTCCAGGGCACCCAGTCTTTGATTTGCAGTACCAGTGATCATGACTAAATGGATAGTTAATCCAGTCTATAAACTGTGATGGTAGCCCAGTTCCTTTACCCTTTCTTACAGAAGACATTACCCACGCCACCGTAGAAAGAAAAATTCTCCTATGAAACCATAAAAGCCTGAAAGCTGCTTCCTAACCTTCATCCCTTGCTTTCCTTAAAAGCAGCTGAGAGGTTCTACCTATCTGGGCTATTAAATGGCTCTTACTATCAGAACAGCTGAGCACCCAGCAACCCTTAATTGCAGTTAACCTTACCACACTCCTGAGGTAAAGCAGTGGCATAACCTCTACTGTACTAAGAGGAGGCACAAAGAGTCTATATAACTTGCTCAAAACATTCACAAGGTCTGTGGTAGAAGCAAGATTTCAGTGCTCCCTTTGCAAGACAGGGCTCTTGTGTCTTCCAAAACCAGGCAACACAGAGCAGGGGAACTTACTTGCTCGCTCCCCATCACCCTCCTGCTTTTCCAGTTTTGATGGATAAGAGGGTCACATATTGGGCACTTTTCTAGAAACCCCTTATTTTGTGGGCAAGAGGAATAAATGGTTCTGTGCCACTGAAT